>NW_025533604.1:380000-472500 GCF_020615455.1 Coregonus clupeaformis | reverse complement strand
ACACACACACACAGGACACACACACACACAGGACACACACAAACACAGTAAGTACACTGGACACACACACACACACACACACACACTGGACACAGACACACACACACACACACTGGACATAAACCCACACTTGACACACACTGGACACACACACACTGGACAAATACACACACACAAACACACACTGGACACACACACAATGGACACACACACACACTAACACTAGACACATACACACTGGACACACACAAACTAGACACACACACACACACAGGACACACACACACACACACACACTGGACACACACACACACACACACTGGACACACACACACAGGACACACACACACTGGACACACAAACAATGGACACACACACACTGGACACACACACACACACACACTGGACACACACACACACACACACAGGACAAACACAAACACAAACACAGAAAGTACACTGGACACACACACACACACACAAACACACAAACACACACACATCCTTGACACACACACACACTGGACGCAGACACACTGGACACACACACACTGGACACACATCCTGGACACACACACACTGGACAAATACACACACACAAACACACACACTGGACACACACACAAACACACACACACACACACTAGACACACACACACTGGACACATACACACTGGACACACACAAACTAGACACACACACACACACACACACACACACACACTGGACACACACACACTGGACACACACAAACTGGACACACACACATACACACACACAAACACACACACTGAACACACACACGCTGGACACACACACCCTAGACACACTCACACACAAACACTGGACATACACACAGACAATTATTCTTACCACCGTTTGTCCTGTGTGTGTGTGAGTGTGTGTGTGTGTGTGTGTGTGTGTGTGTGTTTGTGTGTGCATTTGTATCAGTACACACACTGGACACACACACACACACACACACACACACTGGACACACACACACACTGGACACACGCTGAATGTGTGTGTGTGTGTGTCCAGTGTGTGTGTGTGTGTGTGTGTGTGTGTGTGTGTGTGTGTGTGTGTGTGTGTGTGTGTGTGTGTGTGTGTGTGTGTGAGTTCAGATGTATCCCTCAATGACTGTCTGTTCTTCTGCTTACCGCTACAGTGTGGAACATGGTGGAGAGAACACAATGAAACCTGGACTTAGAAAATGTGAGTGTTGACTGCTGTGAAGAATATGACTAAGAATAAGTCTTAATTCAAGTGAAGTCAAAGTCAAAGACCACCATCATTACTTACTTGGTCATATTAAATATCAGCTGTAGTTCTACAGAAGCACAAATCAGGGACAACAAAGTTTACAAAGAGTTGCTTTGACAATGTGTGTGTCTGTGTATGTATGGCGTGTTCATGTTACTTTATAAATGTGTGTGTTCAGGATGTGTGTGTGTGTGTGTGTGTGTGTGTGTTCAGGATGTGTGTGTGTGTGTGTGTTCAGTGTGTGTGTGTGTGTATGTGTTTGTTCAGGATGTGTGTGTTTTGTGTGTGTGTGTGTGTGTGTGTGTGTGTGTGTGTTCAGTGTGTGTGTTTGTGAGAGTGTGTGTTCAGGATGTGTGTGTGTGTGTAATTAATGGGAATAAGTGTGTTTTATATTACCATACAGTTTAACATATGATCATTCAACAAGTCTCAAGTTACCTTAACTTCTCCTTTTGATACCTAGAAACATCTACATTAAATGAACTAGTGAAAAGTGAGTTAACATTCTAATGTGAATGATGATGATTTCTAATATTGTGTCTGGTTTCATCCATCAGATGTCTGTGATCTCACACTGGACCCAAACACAGTAAACAGATTCCTCTCTCTGTCTGAGGAGAACAGAAAGGTGACAGGTAGGAGAGAGGAGCAGCCGTATCCTGATCACCCAGAGAGATTTGAGGTCTATAGACAGGTGCTGTGTAGAGAGGGTCTGACTGGGCGCTGTTACTGGGAGGTAGAGTGGAGTGGGAACATGGCTGATATAGGAGTGACATATAAAGGAATCAGCAGGAGAGGATGGGGTGGTGACTGTAGGATTGGATGGAATGACAAGTCCTGGAATCTGTTCTGCTCTGACAACAGTTACTCTGCCTGTCACAATGATAAGTCCACTACCATAGACGTCCCCTCCTCCAGCTCCCACAGAGTAGGAGTGTATCTGGACTGGCCAGCCGGCACTCTGTCCTTCTACAGAGTCTCCTCTGACACACTGACCCACCTGTACACATTCCACTCCACATTCATTGAGCCCCTCTATCCAGGGTTTGGGGTTGATGTTGACTCCTCAGTGTCCCTGTAAATAATAACCATGGTAACACTGACACACACACACACACACTGGACACACACACACACACACACTGGACAAACACAAACACTGGACACACAAACACACTGAACACTCACACTGGACACAAACAAACACACACACACACACACACACACACACACACACTGGACACACACACACACACACACACCAGACACACACACACACACATACACTGGACACACACATACACACACTAGACACACACACACACACACACACACACACACACACACACACACACACACACACACACACACACACACACACACACTGGACACACACACACACACACACACCAGACACACACACACACACATACACTGGACACACACATACACACACTAGACACACACACACACACACACACACACACACACACACACTGGACACACATACACAAACACACACACACACACACACACACACACTGGACACACACACACGCTGAACACACATACACACACACACACACTGGACACACACACACACTGGACACACACACACACACTGGACACACACACACACACACACACATACACTGGACACACACACACACACTGGACACACACACACACACACACACACACTGGACAAACACACACACTGGACACACACAAACACACACACACACACACACAATGGACACACACAAACACACACACACTGGACAAACACACACACTGGACACACTCACACTGGACATACACACACACACACACACACACAGGACACACACACACTGTACACAAACACACACATACTGGACACACACACACACTGGACAAACACACACACTGGACACACTCACATTGGACATACACACACACTGGACACATTCACACTGTACACATACACACACTTTGAACACACACACACACACTGGACACACACACACTGGACACACACACACACTGGACACACACACACTGGACACACACACACACTGGATACACTCACACACTGGACACACACACACACTGGACACACACACACACTGGACAAACACACACAATGGACACACACACACACTGGACAAACTCACACTGGACACACACACACACACACACACACGGGACACACACACACCGGACACACACATACACTGGACACACACACACACACTGGACACACACAAACACACACACACACATACGCACACACACACTGGACCAACACACATACACTGGACACACACACACACACACACACATTGGACACACACACACACACACTGGACACACACACACACACACACACTGGACACACACACACACACACACTGGACACACTAGACACACACACACACACACTGGACATACACACTCACACACTGGACACACACACACACACATACTGGACACACACACACACACTGGACACACACACACACACTGGACACACACACACACTGGATACACACACACACTGGACACACACACACAAACACACTTGATACACACTCACACACACTGGACACACACACACACACTGGACACACACATTGGACACACACACACTGGACACATTTCCATGTGTTGTATTTTGATGAAAGGAAATCCCATATAGCCTACTGGACAGGACTTTGCTATGGCATCTTCTGTTTGGGTGTCTCAGGTCAGGTCTGAGCCATGATCAGAATGTGTCTCTGTGTCTATTTCCAGCCCTGCCATTTCTACCTGTCCTGATCTAGTGTTTCACCCCTGACCTCCTCACACCGTCTCACTGTCCATGTCTGCTTTTAGCTCCCACCTCTACTTCACTGTGTTATAATGGACCTTATGCTTGTTATGTCACCTCTGTAACCAGTTATCAAACATACTGACCTTTCTGACCCTATCCCATGGCCCTACTTTCTACAACTGAACATTTAAATTCCTCTATGAGTTTTGTTTCGTGTCCATTTACTTATCTATGTATTTGTTGTAAATTGGGGTTGTGCTGCAGATCATCATGGGGGTTTGTATGTGTTGAGATGATCACGTTCCAGATAAATGGTTGAACTGATTCCTGTCTCCTGTCTCATCATTATTGAATTGTTATACAGACGTGGTTATGAAACCCACGAGACATAACAAAAGATTGGTGATGAGTAAGTCTGAATCTACAGGAACTATTCTGTCTGGAAGAAGTGTGTTTTTACAACTGTTTAAAACTGTTATTTTCTGTGGTACAGTCTAGGCTAATGTTAGCACAGTGTATTGCTAGCAGAGGCAAGTGCATAGTCGAGCTAGCTAAGAAAGAGCGTTAACCAGTGGTGTAAAGTACTTAAGTAAAAATACTTTAAAGTACATCTTAAGTAGTTTTTTGGGGGTATATGCACTTGACTTTACTATTCATATTTTTGACTACTTTTACTTTCACTTCACTACATTCCTAAAGAAAATAATATACTTTTTACTCCATACATTTTCCCCTGACACCCAAAAGTACTCGTTACATTTTGAATGCTTAGCATATCAGGAAATGGTCCAATTCACACACTTATCAAGAGAACATCCCTACTGCCTCTGATCTGGGGGACTCAGTAAACACAAATGCTTTGTTTGTAAATTGTCTGAGTGTTGGAGTGTGCCTCTGGCTGAACGTAAATTTAAAAAACAAGGAAATCGTCTGGTTTGCTTTATGTAAGGAATTTGAAATTATTTATACTTGTACTTTTACTTTTCATACTTAAGTATATTTTAGCAATTACATTTACTTTTGATACCTAAGTATATTTAAAACCAAATACTTTTAGACTTTTACTCAAGTAGTATTTTACTGGGTGACTTTCACTTTTAGTTGAGTCATTTTCTATGAAGGTATCTTTACTTTTACTCAAGTATGACAATTGGGGACTTTTTCCACCACTGGAGTTAACATCGTCATGGACGGCAGAAAAGGACTCGAGACGGACATCGGAGTGGGAAAACAACGTGATTAAAAAGGGAGGAACATACAGTGATTAAAGGAAAGGACATTTATTAAACTGTGAAGACAAACCTTTTAATTAAATCTGCTAAATGAGCGAACTTAGGAGGAAACATCAGTGAGTGAAGTGAATGAAGATCACGTGACTGAGGAAAATATTGCTGTGGTTGAGGACAATATTGAAGTGATTGACAATCGGGAGCTTATTGAGAAACAAAACATTATTGGAATTGTTGGAAACATTGGACAGTCTGATGAAAGTATTGAGCAGTGGAGCTCATATACAGAACAGTTTGAATATTTTGTTCTTGTAAATGACATGGATGAGGACAACATTGTGCCTACATGTTTTAGTGTAATGGGGCCAAATACATTTAATTTACTAGGCAGCCTGCTACAGCCAGACAGAACAGGTAATAAGACGTATGGGGATATTGTGGAGATACTTAAAGGACATTTTTCACCAGAACCACTAGTTAATACTGAAAGGTTCAGGTTCCACAGGAGACATCAGGAAGAGGGAGAATCAGTAACAATGTTTGCTGCTGCATTAAAGAAACTACCAGAACACTGAGTTTAATGCTGTTCTAAATGACATCATTAGAGACAGACTAGTATGTGGGCTACGGAGTGAAGCTACACAAAAGAGACTGTTGACTGAAAGTCATCTGACCTTGGCAAAGGACATTGAAATCAGTGTGTCCATGGAACTAGCTGCTAAAGAGGCTCACCAGTTGAGTTCATCAGGAACTTAGTGGGTTCATCTAACAATCCTAATCACCAGCTGATACATTTTAATCTCATTCCTTCCACCTAGAAAACATCATTTAATAGAAATCACAACCGCTCCTCTGTGTGATCTATGTAATCAAGGTGCCTTGGGCTCCTTTAATCATATGTACTGGGAGTGACCAGGGGACATGTTTTGGAAAGAGGTATCCTCGTACCTTGTTCCCCCAAACTGTTATTACTGAATGATAATTCACCACTGTCATTACAGCAAAGACGTATAATGTTGTCAGGTTGGACAGCAGCTAAAAAGATGTTGGAACTAAGATGGCAACCACCACACCTCATTGGATCAGCACTTTTATAGATATCATTTATTTAGAACTATCCACTGCTAGGATCCATGGGGCTAGCCAAACAAGAATTGCAGCTGAAACCATAAAATAACTCCTGTAGTGGGTTTTACCCAACAGATTGACCGTTAATTATCATTTTTGTGCAAATGTGTACCTTGATTTAGTATTTATTTTAATGGAGATCAGGTTGGGTGGGTTGGGGTGGTCCCAGGAGGGTTGGAGGGTGGGTTGGGGTGGTCCCAGGAGGGGTTGGAGGGTGTGTTGGGGGTGGTCCCAGGAAGGGTTGGAGGGTGGGTTGGGGTGGTCCCAGGAGGGGTTGGAGGGGTGGGTTGGGGTGGTCCCAGGAGGGGTTGGAGGGTGGGTTGGGGTGGTCCCAGGAGGGTTGGAGGGTGGGTTGGGGTGGTCCCAGGAGGGGTTGGAGGGTGGGTTGGGGTGGTCCCAGGAGGGGTTGGAGGGTGGGTTGGGGTGGTCCCAGGATGGGTTGGAGGGTGGGTTGGGGTGGTCCCAGGAGGGGTTGGAGGGTGGGTTGGGGTGGTCCCAGGAGTGGTTGGAGGGTGGGTTGGGGTGGTCCCAGGAGGGGTTGGAGGGTGGGTTGGGGTGGTCCCAGGAGGGGTTGGAGGGTGGGTTGATGCAGCTGAGGTGGGTGATTGTATATGTAGTTTATTATAATTGTATTTATCTGCAATAACTCGTTTCCATAATATACTGATATATATTTTAACAGTATTGTGTCTCCAGCTGTATAACCATTCCTGCTGCTATTTGTTCTGATATATATTTTAACAGTATTGTGTCTCTAGCTGTATAACCATTCCTGCTGCTATTTGTTCTGATATATATTTTAACAGTATTGTGTCTCTAGCTGTATAACCATTCCTGCTGCTATTTGTTCTTGTCTGTGTTCCTTTCAAGTAAATAAAAAGTTGATCACAGAGTTTCAACTGAAAATCAGAGACCGGGAAATCAAGTCACATGCTTCCACTGTGGCAATGTCACGGTTTCAGCCGAGGCTCCTCCTCCTTGCTCGGGCAGGCTTCGGCGTTCATCGGCTACCGATCTAAGTTTCTGTGTTCTACTTGTTTTGTCTTTAATGTTCACACCTGGTTCCCATTATGTATTGATGCCTTCCCTATTTAACCCTCTGCCTCCCAGTGTGTTTTGTGCGTGTTTGTTCATGTTTGGTTGTCGTCTGGTGAGCGGGTTTGTTTCCTCCCTGCGTGGAGGTTATGTTATGTACGTTACCTACGAGTAAAGTACGTTTTCGATTAGCTCTGTGTCCTGCGCCTGACTTCGTCCTACCGCATCATACTGACCTCCTGACAGGCAAGGTGGGACATCAGGCTTCCAAATGCTGGTGGAAGGACATGGATTGTCCAGCCTGTGGTAAAAAGGGAAATCAGGCTTCTACATGCTGGTGGAAGGACATGGATTGTCCAGCCTGTGGTAAAAAGGGACATCAGGCTTCTACATGCTGGTGGAAGGACATGGATTGTCCAGCCTGTGGTAAAAAGGGACATCAGGCTTCTACATGCTGGTGGAAGGACATGGATTGTCCAGCCTGTGGTAAAAAGGGCCATCAGGCTTCTACATGCTGGTGGAAGGACATGGATTGTCCAGCCTGTGGTAAAAAGGGACATCAGGCTTCTACATGCTGGTGGAAGGACATGGATTGTCCAGCCTGTGGTAAAAAGGGACATCAGGCTTCTACATGTTGGTGTAAGGACATGGATTGTCCAGCCTGTGGTAAAAAGGGACATCAGGCTTCTACATGCTGGTGGAAGGACATGGATTGTCCAGCCTGTGGTAAAAAGGGCCACATCGAACAAGCCTCCAGAAACAAAAAGAGAACAGAGAACAGAAAAAACAGAAAACAAGAAACAGACATTCCAACGAAAGACAAATAGACTTGTTCACACTGTTGAGTAAGAGAACACTGAGGTGAGTGACTCATCAGACCAGGAAGTTACACTGAAAATCCTGACCTTTCCTGGCGGGCCGCACGGCTACCATGTCTCCCTTGCTAGAGGGACAGCCGGTGGGTATGGAGATTGACACAGGGGCAGCTGTATCTCTTGTGTCCGAAAAAAGACACTGAAACACCTTCCACTTCAACCAGCGCACCTCGTGTTAAAGACTTACACAGGTGAATCTGTCGCTGTGAGAGGCATCACTGATGTCACAGTTCAGGTAAACAGACAAACTGAAAAGCTGCCCCTCTATGTTGTGAAAGGAGACTATGCATCACTACTGGGATGTTCATAGTTGGAGAAAATCACACTGGACTGGCCATCAGTGCATACAATGACACATGGAGACACAGATCTACCTGCCATCTTAAAGAAACATGGAGAAGTCTTTAATGGACAGCTGGGTAGTATGAACGACATTACAGGGAAGCTTAGCATTAAGCCAGACAGCAAACCAATGTTTCTGAACGCAGGACATGTACATTATGCTATCAGACCAAAAGTCAAGGCTGACTTGGACGCTTTAGTCAAGAACAAAGTACTGGAGCCGGTCAGCATGAGTGAATGCATGAGCAACACCCATCTACCAGTCCTTAACACTAGAACCGCCTGGCCTTTCAGCTACTAGGGATGGGTAACTCCAATCCTCGGGGTGTCACACTTTTCCCCCATCCCTAGCAAACACAGCTGATTAAAGTAATCGCATTCTAAATTGAAGATTATTGTCAAGTGACGTGTAGAGAAGTCAAATGCACACAGAGCGGCTGGCAACGTTCTTTACTGAATACAACATGCAAAACAACAAACCTCCAAAACAGGGAGGAAAACACAACGACCCGTACTTACAAGGAACTGCCGGAATGACAAACGAACAATCACACACAAAATAACCAAATGAGAGACATGGGTAAATATAGGGAATACAATCCAACATAATAGGAAACAGGTGTAAACAATAAAGACCAAACAAGACAAAAACCGAAAACATCGATCGGCAGCAGCTAGTACTCTGGGGACGACGAACGCCGAAGCCTGGCCGAGCAAGGAGGAGGAGCAGCCTCGGCTGAATCCGTGACAGTACCCCCCCCCCTTGACTCGGGGACGGCCAGGAGGACGCGGAGCAGGGCGAGTCGGATGACTCCGGTGGAAATCCCTCAACAGGGAGGGATCTAGGATGTCCCTCCTAGGGACCCAGCACCGTTCCTCCAGACTGTACCCCTCCCACTCCACAAGATACTGCAGACCCCCCATCCGACGCCTCGAATCCAAGATGGAACGGACTGAGTATGCCGGAGCCCCCTCAATGTCTAGTGGGGGCGGAGGAGCCTCTCGTATCTCATTCTCCTGGAGTGGACCAGCTACCACCGGCCTGAGGAGAGACACATGGAACGAGGGGTTAATGCGGTAATTAATGGGCAGTTGTAACCTATAACATACCTCGTTCAATCTCCTCAGGACTTTAAATGGCCCCACAAACAGCCGACCCAGCTTCCGACAGGGCAGGCGAAGGGGCAGGTTTCAGGTCGAGAGCCAGACCCGATCTCCCGGTGCATAAACCGGAGCCTCACTGCGGTGGCGATCGGCGCTCGCCTTTTGCCGTCTGATAGCCCGCTGCAGATGGATATGCGCAGCGTTCCAGGTTTCCTCCGAGTGCCGAAACCACTCATCCACCGCAGGGGCTTCGATCTGGCTCTGATGCCAGGGTGCCAGGACCGGCTGATAACCCAGCACACACTGGAAAGGCGTAAGATTAGTGGAGGAGTGGCGGAGTGAGTTTTGTGCTATCCCTGCCCAGGGGATATACCCCGACCACTCCTCCTGCCGGTCCTGGCAATAGGACCTCAGAAACCTACCCACATCCTGGTTTACTCTCTCCACCTGCCCATTACTCTCAGGGTGAAAACCTGAGGTAAGGCTAATCGAGACCCCCAAACGTTCCATAAACGCCCTCCAGACTCTAAAGGTTAACTGGTAAACTTAGCGAGCTGGCTAAATAGCGCAGTCAACATTAGCTATGATACAAATTTACCTGGCCTGTCATTATGGCGCTAGCCATCTAGCCAGCCAGCCAGCCGATCCTATGAGTCATTTGGTTCTATCCTCATGTTCTAACAGTTCCCTATCCACTGTATCCAAGTTCAAAAACAGTTCCTCCTGATGTAGTAGACGGGAACAAGTCAGGGAGTTCTTTCCTCATGTATGTTTCAGCCATCTTCACAGAGTCAAATGTGCGCTCACCATTCTTGGTTTACGTCCACAAAGTCGTCGGGTAGCAGCAGGCCGTATGCCGAGCCAGCCTGCCGCAGAAGCCTCTTCAGTGGGGAGAAAGCCATCCTCCTCTTGTGTAGTATGGGAGAAAGATCCGGAAAGATCATGATTCTGGCATCTCCGTACTTGAGCTCTCCCTTTGCTCGGGCAGCAGAGAGGATGCGGACAGTGTCCTGGTACCGTAGAAATGTAACGACAAATGCCCTGGGTGCAACCTGGCCAGGGAGCCGCCTCCGTAGGGTGCGATGGGCCCTCTCCATTTCCAGTGGGTGCGCGGAAGGGGGTAGATCCAGAATTTTGGGAATCCATTCCTGTAGAAATGAGATGGTGTCTCTTCCCTCCACGCCCTCCCGGAAACCTTGAAATCTCAAATACGAGCACTTTTGGACATTTACGTAAGACTCTAATTTCTCCTCGAGTTTAGAGATGGCGTCTTCCAACTTCTAGTGCTTTTGATCCACTTCCTCGCGGACGTCCAGGATGGCAGCCTGTTGGTCAGCATGGTCTTTTTGTAACTTTGTCACTTGTTCCCTTTGTGACGTTCTGGTCTTCGTGGACCAGCACATCAATTTTGCTGAGGCGTTCAGAAAGTGTCTCTTGGATTTTAGTTATACCCTTGTCCATCACCATTCTGAACCATGCTGGTGCTTCTTCCGAGCTAGCATCCACCGAGGCCGAAGAAGGGCTGTGAGACACTAGCGGTTCTGGGGGGAGCAGTGCCCCTGTGACAACAAGCTTGGACCCCCTGAAATATTATCACACAATACATTTTTGCGATCATGTTCTTTATTTTTTATTTGCTATGGAGAAGCTACTCACTGGCTGGACACCTAATTGCCAGCTAGCTGATAGCTGGACAGTTGTGTGTGTGTGTACATGTGTATATAAATATATATAATGGGGGGTTGGGAGGGTGAACTCAGGTGGATGGTGATTGTTTAACTAAATGTCTCTATTCTGTCAGGATCTGTCAGGATATGTTATTGTTAGTCATCAGGGATCCTATGGGAGGAGAAGAGACACAGTCTGGTACAAGTCAACATGACAGCCGTGAGTTGGGGAGGAGTGAGCAACTTGGGCAGAGGTCAGGTTAGATGAAGTGAGGAAGAACATATATCACTCATCTTCTGGATAGCAACAGAGGTGTATTGGCTGTTCAGATGTGGAAGGAGGGGCTCAGCATAGGAGAAAGGGTTAAATACCAGTGCTTGTGTGAACATGTTCTTTGTCTTATGCAGCTGCATGATCCAATGGGTGAATAAACTTGGTTTGAGCTTTACTAAACGTCCCTGAGTTTAACTAGGTTCATTTAGAACCTAACACGCTTAAGGTGTTGGCTTGAGAGTTGATGGACCCAGGTTCAAAACCCGTTTGGGGCTTCCCCCTGAATTCACTACAATATATTTGTTTGCCTAAGGGCAGGGAGACCCGGGTTTAAGACGAAAGGGGCATTACACCTGTAGTGGCTTCCTTTCCTCTTTACCATAGCCACTGCCCTAGCCTGAAGCGGGGTTGTTTCGGACGCATACAGTCCACACTCAACGTTTCCAAACGGCCAATCATTCAATGAGATCCAGGGATATAGTGCAACAAAAATGTTTATTCTTCTTATCTAACAAAAAGGTATTCTCCAATCAACTTAAAGCAGAGATTACTTGAAATGCAAATACATAATATAATATGACCTGTCTGTCTGTATTTCTGTATGTCTATATGGTCAAAAAACTATACCGCTCCCGCATCTAGCAAGGACTCCTCCCCGAAGGCCCAACTTCCTGTCTTTATACTAACACAATTAACACAGTACAATGAATGGGCAGAGGGGGGGCCAAAACTGAGTTACACTAATAACAAATGAATATATCTCAATCCGGTAAATAAATCATAAAGGTACGTACCTAATATTTCATCATATACATTAATATTTAATATATTTACACAAATGTACATGGAGCTCAGTATGTTCAGTCTTTTATACAAAATATGCCCAAATCGGCTCTAACAACACCGTTGCTGTTTGCAAAAAAACACTACACTGGTGGAATCAGTGGAATGGTGCATTGGGAGAAGTGTGCACATTTCATGGGCGGGATCTGTACCCAGGTGTCCCATGGGAAAA
The DNA here is from genome assembly GCF_020615455.1 of Coregonus clupeaformis. Lineage (NCBI taxonomy): Eukaryota > Metazoa > Chordata > Actinopteri > Salmoniformes > Salmonidae > Coregonus > Coregonus clupeaformis. Next base: position 459,771 of record NW_025533604.1, on the reverse strand, counting down.
AACAGTGTCTTGACCATTAGACCAAGAGGTAATGCCTGTCACGATCGTCGTAGGAGTGAGTAGACCAAGGCGCAGCGTGAGAAACAAACATGACTTTAATTAGTTAAAGTTACTAAATACAAAACAAAACACGACTCGTGAAGTCCACGGTGACAATGACCGAACACGGAACAAAAACCCACAACACCCAAGGGAAAACATACAGATTAAATATGGCTCCCAATCAGAGACAACCAGCCGACAGCTGACACTCGTTGCCTCTGATTGGGAGTCACACAGGCAAACATAGAAACAGACAATCTAGAACACCCAAACAAAGAAACAGAACACAATGAATGAACACACCCTGGCTCAACATATAAAGTCCCAGAGCCAGGGTGTGACAGTACCCCCCCTAAAGGCGCGGACTGCGACCGCGTCTTAACAAAACCCCAAACCGGGGGAGGGCTGGGTGGGCATTCCTCCTCGGAGGCGGCTCGGCTCCGGCCTTGACCACCACCCTCCATAACTCCCCGTAGCGCCCCTGGTCCGGTCTGACCCCGCTGGCTGGATCTGGACTGGACATTGACGGAGCGGATTGCTTACGCTCCGTTGTGGAGCAGCTGACCGGTCTTACCAGGCTGACGACTCGCACCCCGGGCTTGGTGCGAGTAGCAGGAACGGGCTGAACCAGGCTGACGACTCGCACCCCTGGCTTGGTGCGAGTAGCAGGAACGGGCTGGACCAGGCTGACGACTCGCACCCCTGGCTTGATGCGAGTGGCAGGAACAGGCTGGACCAGGCTGGCGACTCGCACCCCTGGCTTGGTGCGAGTGGCAGGAACAGGCCGGGCCGGGCTGGCGACGCACACCGTAGGTTTGGTGCGTGGAGCAGGGACCGGCCGGGCTGGGCTGGCGACGCACCCCGTAGGCTTGGTGCGTGGAGCAGGGACAGGCCGGGCTGGGCTGGCGACGCACACCGTAGGTTTGGTGCGTGGAGCAGGGACAGGCCGGGCTGGGCTGACGACGCACCCCGTAGGCTTGGTGCGTGGAGCAGGGACAGGCCGGGCTGGGCTGGCGACGCACACCGTAGGTTTGGTGCGTGGAGCAGGGACAGGCCGGGCTGGGCTGGGCGACCACCCGTAGGCTTGGTGCGTGGAGCAGGGACAGGCTGGGCTGGACTGGCGACGCACACCGTAGGTTTGGTGCGTGGAGCAGGGACAGGCCGGGCTGGGCTGGCGACGCACACTGTAGGCTTGGTGCGTGGAGCTGGGACAGGCCGAACCGGGCTGTGGAGACGGATAGGAGACCTGGAGTGAAGAGCGGCCACCACCCGTCCTGGCTGAATGCCTACCCTCACACGCTCTGTATGTGGCATCCGCACAGGACGTACAGGGCTGTGTACCCGTACTGGCATAACAGCACGTGACACTGGAGCAGGAAATCCGGGACCGCGGAGAGGCATTGGAGACCACGAGCGTTGAGCCGGCACAGTCCGTCCTGGCTGCATACCCACCTTCGCACGACACGTGCCGGGTGCTCGCACAGAACGTACAGGACTATGCCGGACCACTCGTGGCACAGTACGCCGCTCCTTATACCGCGGAACCTGCCCCGTCCCATGCTGCCATGCCTGAGCACGGGAAGTTGGTTCCGCTCTCCATCCAGGCTCCGCGAACCTGCCTTCTGGCCCCCCAAACCCAGTGGCCTCCTCTCCAAATCGCCCTGTGGCAGCCTCCTGCTGCCCAGTCGCCCATGCCGTGTGCCCCCCCCTAAAAAATTATTGGGGGTGCCTCTCGTCCGTCCGACGATGGCACTGCTGACGCCGCTGCTCCTCTCTCGCCAGGGCCTTGATCCTACCCCAAGGTCCCTTGTCCCCGAGCATGTCCTCCCAGGACCACGATTTGCCCACCTGGGCCATCGCCAGCCTCTCCATCTCCTTTCCTGGCGCTTCCTCCCATGTCCAGTCTGCCTGCTCCTGGACACGCTGCTTGGTCCTTTTACGGTGGGTTTTTCTGTCACGATCGTCGTAGGAGTGAGTAGACCAAGGCGCAGCATGAGAAACAAACATGACTTTAATTAGTTAAAGTTACTAAATACAAAACAAAACACGCCTCGTGAAGTCCACGGTGACAATGACCGAACACGGAACAAAAACCCACAACACCCAAGGCAAAACATACAGATTAAATATGGCTCCCAATCAAAGACAACCAGCCGACAGCTGACACTCGTTGCCTCTGATTGGGAGTCACACAGGCAAACATAGAAACAGACAACCTAGAACACCCAAACAAAGAAACAGAACACAATGAATGAACACACCCTGGCTCAACATATAAAGTCCCAGAGCCAGGGTGTGACAATGCCCTCTTGACCTGAGGGTGACACTGATTTTGAAGTTGAAGGCAGGACTACCTCATTACCAGATCATGAGACAGACTCATGTTTTCTACACAAATGGGATAGTGTAAAAGGAAATGTGCCTAGGAATCAATGAAATAATAGAATTATGAAATAGGCTGAATCAAAATTGTGTTTACATATGTTTAAGACTCACACTTAGCTCAGCCTGTTTCTTCCACTTCATGATCTGGGTATCATTGCCAACCCTCAACCTGTTAACATGTCCTCTAGTGGCATCAGAACATAGGCAGATGGCCATGGAGTTCAGAGTGAACAATATCTTCTCACAGCATCCTCCCCTCCACAGCTCCATCTCCAGGCATGTTGGTACAAACTTCATTTTATTTTTGCCTGCTGGTGAACAAGGCCATTGACAGCACCATCCATGTCCCTCTGTCAAGGAGGTCCTGCTTCTTACGTTGAAAGTCGTCTCTGAAAAGAGGAGACATTAGAAGGTTTCTTCTCTTAGTTTTGTCTTTTGTCTCGGACAAGGCTTACATGTCAGATGCGTACTTACTTTACTAATTTACTTGTAGAAACGGTACAACTATATACAACATTTGTGAAATTGTGAAATGATTGATATTGGACATCTAGTGTTAAGATGATATTGGGTTAATCCTCACATTGTGGTGATTTCTCTACCTTTGATGAGGTCTACTGTGAGGTTTCTGGCCTGGGGAAGGGTTGCCCTCTAACAGGTGGTCATCAACGGTGCCTTCTCCTCTGCCCCACGCCAGAGTCTCACTCCAGGAAAAGGTCTGAAAGACCTCTGTCTCCACCGGTTGGGACAAGGGACCATCTTTTTCCTGCACTAACTACATTCTCTGAAAGTACATAGAAATCACACAAACCTACGATCCTACATTGTAGAGATATGGTATGGCATATCAACTGAATTATAATCTCAAGTCTAAAAAACAATCACTCTTATCACATACTTCTACTACCTTCCCTCTTGATGATGTCCTCTTTGTACTTCTTCACGTGTGACCTCATAAACAAAGCATGGAGGTATTGATGGCAATCCAGGTAATATCTGGCCCTGGCAAGGGGACCAGACCCATAGACTGGAGGTGTCCTCTTCACCTCGGGGACAGGGGACTTTGTTGGTCTTCCAGCCAATCTCACCTTCTTCTCCTTAGCTGGTGTAACAGACAATCTCACCTTCTTCTCCTTAGCTGGTGTTCCAGCCAATCTCACCTTCTTCACCGTAGCTGGTGTAACAGCCAATCTCACCTTCTTCACCTTAGCTGGTGTAACAGCCAATCTCCCCTTCTTCACCTTAGCTGGTGTAACAGCCAATATCACCTTCTTCACCGTAGCTGGTGTAACAGCCAATCTCACCTTCTTCACCTTAGCTGGTGTAACAGCCAATCTCACCTTCTTCACCTTAGCTGGTGTAACAGCCAATCTCACCTTCTTCTCCTTAGCTGGTGTAACAGCCAATGTCCTCTTCTTACCCTTCTTCTGGGTCTTGGTTCTTAGTGTGGCCAAGCACGGCCGGCACAGAAATGAGGTTTTAGATGAAGACACAGGATCCAGTGGTCTGGCAGTAGGAGGACTGGTCAGGGACAAAACACTTGTCCGATTGTACCCTCCTCTGCCTTTAACTCATTCTAAACTACAACCTACATATTGATTCTCAGACATATTGTCCTCACAACTGTCTGTCTCTCCCTATCTCTCAATACTGTATGTATGTGTGTGTTTGTGTGTGTGTGTGTGTGTGTGTGTGTGTGTGTGTGTCTATATAGTAAATGCTATATATCTATTATATGGTTATATATTGATAATTATATATTATATTTATATAAATGACGGTAGTGTGTATATATATATATATATATAAATATAATGTGTAAAACTAGCAGTGTGAATGTTAAAACAATAAATGTTATAGAATAAGAGTTTACTGAAAATAATAAGTAATTTAGTGAATAATGGAACAAATGTAATGAATGTGTCTGTTTGTAAATGAAACCTAGGCTATACAATTATTGTAATATGTAAAATAAACATATCTTTCTATGATTTATCTTTCCTGGTTGTTATTTCTCAGTGTCTCTGGACAGAAAATGTGCCAAGTCAATAAAGTTATGCGCCCAATTTTGTGTTTACTGATGCCTGTAATGATCTGCAAAATGTTGATTGGTTGACAGCCCATCTGTAGATTGTGTGATTTGATTGGACAACGAGTATTTGGAGCCCTTGGTCTAAGTCATTGGATATTCAAATGACACAGTTGCAAAAAAAAGGAGCAAAAAGTCGGTGGTTGAATTTCATTAACGTTTAATGAAAAAGTATGGATTTCAGCAAAAAAAGAAAAACACACAACTACAGAGGACAAACATTTTATGAATCATAATTTTTTGAAGTATTGACCTTGGGAGAATACATATTCTTTTTAGTGTTTTTCAAAATTGTTATTACACGACAAGTTCAAGCCAATTTTGTCTGCATTTTCAAATGATATATACTTATGTCTTATGCCTTAATTGTAGTAGCGTAACTGTGTTGTGAGATCTTAACTAGAACAATAAGAAACTATTACTGGATATAGTCAATGGGATAGTTGTTGTCATGGTAGACTTTTAAAACTAATTATGTGGCTGGCCACCCCTTTACAACTCGGAAGGCATGGTTTTGCAGATAAATGAGTAAAAGTGAACTACAGTCTTAAAAGAAAAGCTTCCTGTAGTATCCTTTAGGATAATATAAGGTAAAAAATATACCTTAAGATTAATTTCCAAGCCTATACTCTGCCATCAGCTCGTTGTTGAACCGTTGTAGACTTCAGGGTGTCACGATCGTCTACCAGAGAGGACCAAGGCGCAGCGTTGAATGCAAACATATTTATTAAACTTGAATGATCACACGATCAAAACAACAAAACGAAAACGTGACGTCCCTGGTTACATACACAAACCAACACGGAACAAGAAACCACAAATAATGAATGCCTAACGGCTACCTAAGTATGACTCCCAATCAGAGACAACGAGCTACAGCCATCTCTGATTGGGAGCCACCCTGGCCAACATAGATATACCACAACTAGAACATAAACCCATGAAAACTCACACCCTGGCTCAACATACTAGAGTCCCCCGAGCCAGGGCGTGACACAGGGGTTCTTTGAAGAAGCCTCTTCAAAAGAGGGGTTCGTTTTGGAACCAGCAGCGCCCTCGAGCGTAGAATTCAAATTGAGACCGTTGGTCAAAAGACAACTGGAAGCGGGAAGCGCGCGGATGGTTGGAGAGACGCGACCAATAAGAGATGACTTGCAACGGATTGACGTGAAAGGTGAGTGAACCTTAGCTATTCGCTAGCTAAGATAATAATTCATCAAACTACTATCAAATTACTAAAAAACAATACATGATGTAATGTACTCTTGGTTTTTCATTAGCTAGCCAAGCTATAGCCTGTAATGTTAGCTGGTAATTGTTGTATAAATGTTGGTACGTTTTAGCTAACGTTAGCTACAGTAGCTAGCTAGTTAAAGTTACTGTAACGTTAGCTAACTTTAGCTAGCTAGACTCAATATTGAGAAATTGTAGTCATTTAAACCCATGATATACTTTCTCACCATCTCCTTCCATCCTCCTCCCTTTAGTACCTGGCTTATCCTGCCCCTGTCCAGTTAAGTGGTGGAGAGTTTGGGAGCTGTGAGCTCTGATAGAGAAATGTATCAACCACCACGAACAGGTAAAACAGAAACACACACACACACACACAGATGACCCAATGTAGATTATGTTCGACTTGACAAAAAGAAGAATACATAAAGCAGATCAGATTAGTTAGATGCATTTGATATTGAATACTCATGTTGTTTATGTTGTGTTTGTGTCTAATTGATGTCTTTCAGGTTGGTGTATTGGGGCGGATTGTTCTGTCCTCTGTATTTCAGACCAAAGCAAGACAATGTTTAAAGCTCACTATGGATCTACTAACAGGTTAGCCTCTATAAAGTATTTGGATGTATTTGAAGTGTGATTATAGTGTGTTCTGTGTTACTCCTTTGTCAATCCAGTACTAACTGAATAGTGAATGAATGTATTTACAGTGAATCAATCAGTCAATACAGTTTGATTATAGTGTGTTCTGTGTAATTCCTTTGTCTTTTCCAACACTAACTGAATGGTGAATGAATGTATTTGCAGTCAATCAATCAATCAATACAGTGTTTGAACAAAATTCAACTCCAGTTGAAGAACTGGGACAAGGTACAAATCTCATTGTGGGGTAGGCCACATGTTATGAAGATGGTTAAAGCTCCTAAACTGAATTACATCATCAGCATGTTTCCACTGTCCATACCTGCCTACACCTTTAACACCATAGACAAAATGATTCATTTGGACTATTAAAAGGGCCAGGATGAACCAAGCTAGATTACAGGTAAAGACTTAGAAGGGAGGATTAAAGCTCCCTAACATGTAATTATAGCAAGAAGCCTTTATAACTGCCCAAATAGACTATCTTTATTGAGAACTCTAATAGGCCAATTTGGGTTGACATGGAAGAATAAATTAATGCCCCATTTGGAGCATCATATTATCTGAGTCAACACTTAAATGTGGGACTGCAGAATCCCATAATGTCCCATAATATGGCGTCAGATAAATAAGAGACAGACATCTTCACCTTTCCTGACAAGCTCTGCTTCGTTATGGAACAACCAGAAATACAAATTAGGAGGAAAGGTGGTTGTCTGGAAAGAGTGGGATAGGTTTTGTTTTAGCCTCAACACTAATACATTTCACTTTTGCGCTATGTGTCAACTTTTATTTGAGTGTGGCTGTGGAAGACTGGTCCCTTGAAGATGTCTGCAAGTGGCTGAGTACCAATGATCTCCATGATTCCATCCCATCATTCCAAGGTTCACAATCTTTCTGAAGAATGCCAACTCTCTTCAATTGTCCACTTTGCAACGAGCATACTTTCTCTGTGTCCAGACGACTCACACATATTGGCCTCTATCACCAGCATGAACCACATTTCTAATTACCTGTGGACTTAATGGGTGTGGGAAAACAAATAGATGTTTTAGCGCCTATCGGTCACACATCTACCAAAACCACAGAGCTTTTAAGCCCCAACTTAGATGAGAATTGCCCTCATGATGAATTTGAGACGGGGACTGATCCCATTGAAGATGACATGAGCGATGTAGAGAGTCTGCCAGAGGCTGAATATGTTCAAGCCACAGAGATCAACACAGAGCAGCTAATTGAAGGTCTCAAAATCAATATCTGTCTTTTAATTTTGAAAATCAGGAAAGAACACTGCATCCCAGCTACGGTACAGAATAGCATTGTTGAGTACCTCAGAACCATTTTGGATGCATTGATGACACACTACAGTGTTCCTTTCAGGTTTCATCTTACAAATAAGCAAATACATGTGGATGAAGATGGGACTTGCTTAACAACTCTGCAGTATTTGAGGAATGCATTAGATGCATAAGCTCTGAGTGGATGCTGGAGCATTACCGTGTGAAATAATTGGGCATGGTCCGGCCAATTGAAGTACCACTGAGCAACAAAGAAGGTTATAAAACAAGGTGATTTCAATCCAGCTACATGGTCCCCAGGCTATATTAATATAAAGAGACATGAGACAAAACGATCATAATGAATAAGATTACATGGACAGGGGGACCTGATCCTAGGTCAGCACTCCTCCTCTGGGACACTTCCCAGGAGTCACCAGGACCAAGAAACAGAACACTTACTGTTGTAAAGTCTAGTTACAGCAGGTGTTTACTGCCATCTAGTGGAAGATACCAATAAAACACTTTATTATCAGGGTGGGGAGATGGCTGAGATGAAACTGAAAGTAAAGTTGTTCTTTTGTACAGGATCCATTTTGAGACGACAGCAGAAAACAAGATATGGAGAGAACTAAAAAATAAAGTGAGTATTTCTAAGTATTTCTGAATAATAATCTAAGCCTATAACTTCAGTTTATTGTTGTTGTAGCCTTGTGTTATTATGCAATTAATAATGGCCATGTTTAGTTAATTCAATTGGAAGTTATCAAGTGTCACCATGGTCACAGTTCTATCTCAATTGCTGATCAGATGTTAGAATGCATTAGATTGAAGGTAACAGTCAGCCAGATTAGGCTACAGGTAAAAAAATAACCTGGCTGTTGTTGACAAGCATGGACCTATTCAGTTCATATCCATATTATTAATATTTCATTCAGTGATTGAAATTACGACCCCATTCTCAGTAGCCTATTCCAGCAGACTACTGGGCAACAGAAGCACTTCCTACCTCAAAATCGCCTTGCTATTCATGTTAAATAAATTAATCTGTCAATTTGAACTAAGCAAGCTGCTAAATCATTCAGCTTACATCTTGCCTACATCTTGCCCAGGCTACTGGAGGCTGTCTGGAATAAGATGTAGGCCTATCAGGGTCTATGTTTTTGCCTAGTTTTCAGGCCTTGTTGGTGGGTTTTGAGTAGTCATTGGGCTAGAAAAAGTCATTGCATTAAATCACCTGACTGTTTGGATGTATCTATTAGTAAACTGTTTTATTTCTGAGAGATCATGAATAAAAGAGAACAATTGACATTCAATAATTAGTTGTCACTGTGTTCACCACAACCAACATGCTGCATCTCTGTTTAGGGGTCAGTGGTCTAAAATTAGTCTCTCTGGGGAGAGAGAGGAGGGGGGCCCTGCCTCTAAAATGAGTCTCTCTGGGGAGAGAGAGAAGGGGGGCCCTGCATCTAAAAGGAGTCTCTCTGGGGAGAGAGAGGAGGGGGCCCCTGCCTCTAAAAGGAGTCGCTTTGGGGGACATGACACCAAAGCTAAGAGGTGAGCTGAAAATATTGTTTAAGAATTTATATTCCAAAGTGCTATATAGGAGAAAGAAAATCACATTTGTGTTTTTTCATCAGAAATGATTACTAATGGGTACCTTCAATGCAACTATTGTAGATTTGAGATGTGATTTAAAACCATTGTTTTGCTGGAATGTAATGTTCGTATCCTGTATATTTGACTGTGATACGTGGTCGTCTCACCTAGCTACCTTAAGATGAATGCATTTACAGATGCCATATCTTCATTTGACCTAGTTTCTCACAGCAGGAAAATAATCCTGCAGCAATAGCAAATGTGCATTTTTATGTGGATTATAATTAAGGGATATTTTCTGTAGGGGTTCATACATTTTTCATCAAGGAAAATCAAGTCTGACATTTTAAAGTGGAAATTACACACTTTAGACACCTTTATAAAGCCTTGTAGTGGTTTAATCATTTCTTTAAACATTAAAAGCTAATTGACCAACATTTCTGAAAATGGATATATAGCGTTTTGGAATGAAACTCTTGTTTCCCCATCTGAGCTCAGAGTAGATGAGAGATGTAATATTTGTCTCTGTTGTGTTGAAGTCCAATCAAGCAGGAGAGACCAGCCTCCCCTGTACCCAGCTGTGTGTCCATGAAGAGTGGCCTGTCTATGAATCTTCCTATAACGTTTAGAGAGGGAGACTTTTCTACTGAACAAAGGTAAGAAGAACTCATGGGTTAAACAACACTGTCTCTAGTCATTTCTCCTCTCCCATTTTCCCATTTATTTTTGTTGTTTTCATAATCCATAGGCTAATCCTTTTTTCCATTTTCATAGTCCTGAAACATTATCAAACAAACACAACATTCCCTCCCTGTGTGTTTGTGTGTGTGTGTGTGTGTGTGTGTGTGTGTCTGTCAGTGAGTGTGTGTGTGTGTGTGTGTGTGTGTGTGTGTGTGTGTGTGTGTGTGTGTGTGTGTGTGTGTGTGTGTGTGTGTGTGTGTGTGTGTGTGTGCACTCCCTGGATGAGGAGATGTAATCTCTATCCTGATTGCCTAGTCACTTTTACCCCTACCTACATGTACATATTACCTCAACTACCTGGTACCCCTGCACATTGACTCAGTACTGGTACTCCTTGTATATAGTCTAGTTATTACCTCAACTACCTGGTACCCCTGCACATTGACTCGGTACTGGTACTCCTTGTATATAGTCTAGTTATTACGTCAACTACAGTGAGGGAAAAAAGTATTTGATCCCCTGCTGATTTTGTATGTTTGCCCACTGACAAAGAAATGATCAATCTATAATTTAAATGGTAGGTTTATTTGAACAGTGAGAGACAGAATAACAACAACAAAATCCAGAAAAACGCATGTCAAAAATGTTATAAATTGATTTGCATTTCAGATGCCATATCTTAATTTGACCCAGTTTCTCACAGCAGGAAAATAATCCTGCAGCAATAGGAAATATAAATTATTATGTGAATTATAATTCATGAAAATGTTTTGTTGTGGTCGGTACATTTCTCATTAGGGCAAATCAAGTTTAACATTTTTAAAGTGGAAATTACAAACTCTAGAAGCCTTTTTAAAGCTTGAATACACTACAATATGGCAACTGTATTGTAAGTCACTCTGGGCCCGGTTTCCCGATAGCGATGGAATTTAGGCTTACCAGTGTTTTAAGATGCATCTTTCCTACAACGGTTGAAGATGTAACATGTATGTCCCACGCACCACGCAGAGAGAACGGCTGAAGATGTAACATGTATTTCCCACGCACCACGCAGAGAGAACGGTCGGCAAGTGCGTTGTTGGAGCATGTCGTTATTTAGAGGATCGAAAGAAAGGGAGCGCTGCTCTTGGATCAGTTTTCTCCATTCAAATCTTTCCTCAATATTATAATTATTTCCCAATACTGATAACAGATCAGCTCCTAGAGAGATATTACCACCTACGGCTGCAAATATTGAGGCGGCTTATTCTAAATCACAGATTTGGCACATCATTGTTCACATGTTAGGCTACACATCATGAAATATATTGAGATAAATTACAGACCGTAGTCTACAAGTAGCAAAATAGAACTCAATTGATTGAACATGAAACGTATTTCAATTTGATTGAAATAGAACTATAGCCTACTGCTTTGTATTTTAATGCAGTTATCTCGGTTTTCATTTGAAGCATCATTTTATACTTTGCTTGTTTGTATCAATTGCAAAGACATTTGCAACTTTGTATTTGAAGTCAACTTTGTTCTGAATTTATCGGCGGTCACAGAGAGACGGATAAACCATGTGATTCTATGTTTAGCGGAGATCTTCTGTGTATTCTTCTGTGTAATTATTAAAAATTAATTTAATTTATAAAGTGACGCGGGAGGGCAAAAAAGCATCTAACGACGCACTTGGCTGTTCTACAAGTGGTCTGAGGCAGGTGTTAGAATATGAGCGTTTTCAAGTGCAACGTTAATAACGATGGTTTTGGGAAACAGCTCAGAGATTTAACAATGTTCCTACGAAGGTTCTAACGATTAACTTAGCCTTAAGATGCGTTTGGGATACCAGGCCCTGGATAAAAACATCTGCTAAATGTTTTACATACAGATCTCATATTACTGGATAAATTTTTTTTAACAATTTTTAATATTGATGTTACAAATGTATCATGTGTACAGTTCTTTATAAAAAAATTCGTTATTTGTTACATTTGACTGTGTAAAACCTAGCAGTACTACTTATTTATCTGAGAGTGAGGCAGATGTACATTCAATAATTAGTTGTCACTGTGTTAACGACAACCAACATGCTGCATCTCTGTTTAGGGGTTAGTGGTCTTAAATGAGTCTGTCTGAGGAGAGAGAGGAGCAATGTTCTACTCTGAGACTCATTGTGGATATGGGCCCAGATCTCAAAATATTGTTTTAAAAAACAACAAAATTATTTTAACTACTCCAAAGCAATTACATGTGGCGCAGGAACCACTGACTCGCAGCATTTTCCTATTATCAAGACACCTGCTGGTACCTCTTAACTGGTTAGTACAGCTCATGAGGTGTCCTAAATATCTGCCAACTAGGTGGGACACTTATGAATAAAGAGGCTTCATGCATAGCTTTAATTTATACCCATAAGAGTAGGACTAAAATGGCTTTATTCTCAGCACTTATACAACACATTTTCTACTCTGAGACGCTTTTTGGATATGGGCCCAGATCTCAAAATATTGTTATAAAAAAATGTAATGTTTGTTTTACATTTTTAAAAGAAAAATGAATATTACTAATGTAAGCCACTGTAAAGACTGGGTTTAGTTTATTGTGTTGCTCTGCTCATGTCCGCGTTCTGGAACTGTCCGCGTCCACGTACGGTTTGGCGCCAAGGATATTGTCCAGTTACGCGCAGAGTGGTCTGAGGTGATCTTGGGGAACAACGAGTTCGTTACAGTGTTGAGACACCGAAGTTTATTGTTCAATTTGCTTTTTTGCGTAATGGTCAGTGACAGTATGAGCGTAGCCAGATCCTTTTCACTCGCTATTCTTGTTTAATTGTGTGGTTCACCGGATTCGTTATCATCCTCGAGGGACAGACAAATGACCTGCTAGCTAGCCAAGCTAGTCGGTACAGCTAGCTAAGCTAGCTACTCTACCAGCAGCATCCTAGTTATCCTGGCTACCACTACATCATCACCGGCTGCCTGCATTTCTTGTGGACCGATGGAGCTCCCTGGTTGTTTCTTCCACCTGTTAAATCCCATGGAGGGCTTCTCCCTCTCTCGTTGACGGATGCTGGCCTGCGCTCCCTCTGTCCGGTTCTCCTCTCTTCACTAGATGGACGGTAACTTTAGTGTTTAACCCCTCTGTGTCCAAGGACTGAACTTTTGAATATTATTTTCGGGGCGCCTCAAGTGACATTTTTTACAACGTTTATTTCTGATAAAATTAGTTAATTGCATCCGCCATGTAGCCCAGTTTCATAATATTACCTTCTGTCCCTGGTTATGAAGTAATTGCGAAAAAACAGGCCTTATTTTAGGGTATTTTTCACCCTACCAGCTCCTATTAGTTCTATTGAGCTCCGTGACACCGACTCGCCTTCAGAACATTCTATTCCCAGCCCATTGTTCTGCGTCACAATGCCATCTTCACTATTGTTATCAATGAGACATGCCTGCGTTAACCCTGTAGGTTTACCTCAGGTAACTTATTATTAACAAGGTTACGGCTACTTGGTGAGCGTTAACCCTGTAGGTTTACCTCAGGTAACTTATTATTAACAAGGTTACGGCTACTTGGTGAGCATTAACCCTGTAGGTTTACCTCAGGTAACTTATTATTAACAAGGTTACGGCTACTTGGTGAGCGTTAACCCTGTAGGTTTACCTCAGGTAACTTATTATTAACAAGGTTTCGGCTACTTGGTGAGCGCGCACACTGTTCACCAGAGTACATGTTGTGGTCACCTATAGTGAGGTGAGACACGGTTAAGGAGGCGATGGCTGGCGGATAGCCATCAAACATTAAACCTTTTCTGGTCATGGTTAGCCATATTTGTTGTTGTTTTTAAAGTGTACAATCTAAACAAAACGCATGTCCCTGTCCTCTTTTTCAAGATGTGGCCGATTTTAAACAGCCAGAAGACATTTTTTAATTAAGAAATAACCTTTTTTGTGGTGACTTGTGGTTTCTAAATGGCCACTGGGTAATTTGATATGCATCGAAATCTTCGTTCATAGGCATCAAATTGAGCGAATGCTGCGCAGGTTCACTGAGTTGCAAACCAAATGGGTATAATGGGGTGATTGTTGTCTAATCTGGTGGTCTAGCTAATGGATTTGTAGATCAGACGCAGTTGCTACCTCAGATTATGAGCCTAAGCCTAGCAAGTGTCATGAAGTGTCAGGGTCTCCGCAGTGGTCTAAGGCCACTAGAGATCCTGGTTCGAATCCAGACTGTCGTAGCCGGCCTCGACCGGGAGACCCATGACAAAAAAAAAATGTAAATGTGATGAATGAGTTATGTAGTACCCACATACGGCCACAAGGGAGGAGCAAGAGTGCCATAAACCCATACTGTTTTTTGCCATATAAACCCTAAACCTAACAATCAATCAAATGTATTTATAAAGCCCTTTTTACACCAGCAGATGTCACAAAGTGCTATACAGAAACTCTAACCCTACTTATAACCTATTTTAGCATTAACCGTAACCCTAATTCTAGGGTAGGGTAGCCTAGAACACTTTTATAAACTATTTTGCTAATAATATTAACTTAGTAAATACAATTATAGCATTATTTTGTTACTCAAAACCTGTCTAAGCGTTTTGCTGTTTTTTTTATTTTTTATTAGTTATTTTATGATATTTATTATTGCAAGGCAGAACACTTAGACACATTTGTGTTATTTTTCTAATATGGTTTGAATTGGGTGACCTAGTAACCGCTGTGTGAAAGTCCAGCAATTGCCATGGGATAGGTGGGGCAGGTTTGAGACTGATCAAAGGAATTAACAAGAAAAATACACTTTATTTTTCAGCTGCCTCACTAATGTCCGTACGTAAATTAATAACTTGTAATGCTAAATATTTCCAATAGATGGCAGCATAAGACCATGAAGCATCAGTTATAGGCTACAAGCAGCAATATGATTGACATAAAATAGCATGCAACCAAATACTATATGTCCCATGTCTAAAATGGTCACTCATTACTTTAGTTAGCTATATATCTCGTATTAGGGCCTGTGATGCTTTTGGAAGAGCAATTAAATAGTGACTATAGCAGGTGTTGAACCCCGGGTAAATAATCACTAGTCAGATGCTCCAACCTCAACCCTAGTATACATGCATTATGAAATATCTAATATTGGGAGTAAACTACCCGGAATAGATAAGACAAGAGTGCGTCTTCCAGCCCGCCAATAAATTACATCATGTAACCCTCCCGGTAAGCAAATGTACCTCAACATGCCCCTCGCTTGTGCTAGAAGGCAGAGTGCTCGCTGCCGCTGACGGCACAAGCTTTTAGGAGTAAATAACCTATAGAGTAATAATAAACATCACAGTAATCTGTTAAATGCTTTTTCAGTCGTTCCTCTTGCGTTAGCAGTGCTTCATATGCCTTCCCAGAAGAAATTTTTTACATCAGCAGTTGTCACAAAGTGCTTATATAGAAACCCAGTCTAACACCCCAAAAAGAGCAAGCAATGCAGATGTAGAAGCACGGTGGCTAGGAAAAACTCCCTAGAAAGGCAGGGACCTAGGAAGAAACCTAGAGCGGAACCAGGGGGTTTTAAACCATGTGATTCTATGCTTAGGGGAGATCTTCTGTGTTTAAAGTGACGCATGAAAAAAAAAAAAAAGTTTCTAACGATTCACAACTTTCTACATCTAACGACGCTGTTCTACAGAGTTCTATAGAGTTCTATAGAGTTCTACAGAGTTCTACAGAGTTATATAGAGTTCTACAGAGTTCTATAGAGTTCTATAGAGTTCTATAGAGTTCTATAGAGTTCTACAGAGTTCTATAGAGTTCTATAGAGTTCTATATAGTTCTACAGAGTTCTATAGAGTTCTACAGAGTTCTACAGAGTTCTACAGAGTTCTGCAGAGTTCTATAGAGTTCTATAGAGTTCTATAGAGTTCTATAGAGTTCTACAGAGTTCTATAGAGTTTTATAGAGTTCTTTAGAGTTCTACAGAGTTATATAGAGTTCTACAGAGTTCTACAGAGTTCTATAGAGTTCTATAGAGTTCTACAGAGTTCTACAGAGTTCTACAGAGTTCTACAGAGTTATATAGAGTTCTACAGAGTTCTATAGAGTTCTATAGAGTTCTACAGAGTTCTACAGAGTTCTATAGATATAGCGTTTTCAAGTGCAACGTTAATAACAACGGTTTTTTGAACCAGCTCAGAGATTTAACAATGTTCCTACGAATGTTCTATCAATAAACTTAGCCTTAAGATGCTTTTGTTTAAGAACATCTGCTAAATGACTAAAATGTAATGTTTTACGTACAGATCTCATATTACTGTATTGAATTTTGTACATTTGGACAGATTTTTGTTAAAAAATGTAGTTATTTGTTACATTTGACTGTGTAAAACCTAGCAGTACTACTTATTTCTCTGAGAGTGAGGCAGATATATTAATACTGTGTAAAACCTAGCAGTACTACTTATTTCTCTGAGAGTGAGGAAGATATATTATTACAGTGTAAAACCTAGCAGTACTACTTATTTCTCTGAGAGTGAGGCAGATATATATTATTACTGCGTAAAACCTAGCAGTACTACTTATTTCTCTGAGAGTGAGGCAGATACATAGCATTTTGCAAAAAAACATGATTATTTGTCTGTCTGAAATGAAACCATCAAGTTATAGATTTTAAACAAATACATGTCTGTCGTTGAACAACCCCATGCCATGATTAGATAGTGAAAAAACACACCAACCTCTTTCATAATTTCTTTAAACAATAAAAGATAATTTACCAACATTTCTGAAAATGGATATATAGCGTTTTGGAATGAAACTCTTCTTATGTTTCCCCATCTGAGCTCAGAGTAGATGAGAGATGTAATGTTTGTCTCTGTTGTGTTGAAGTCCAATCAAGCAGGAGAGACCAGCCTCCCCTGTACCCAGCTGTGTGTCCATGAAGAGTGACTGGTCTATGGATCAACCTGAACACTTTAGAGAGGGAGACTTTTCTACTGAACAAAGGTAAGAAGAACTCATGGGTCATGGTCAGTGAGTTAAACAACACTGTCTCTAGTCATTTCTCCTCTCCCATTTTCCCATTTATTTTTGTTGTTTTCATAATCCATAGGCTAATACTTTTTTTCCATTTTCATAGTCCTGAAACAATATTAAACTAACACAACATTCCCTGCCTCCATGTGTGTGTGTGTGTGTGTGTGTGTGTGTGTGTGTGTGTGTGTGTGTGTGTGTGTGTGTGTGTGTGTGTGTGTGTGTGTGTGTGTGTGTGTGTGTGTGTGTGTGTGTGTGTGTGTGTGTGTGCACTCCCTGGATGAGGAAATGTAATCTCATGTTTTGTCCACAGACACCAACAGGAGAGATCAGAGTCAGAGATTCTCAGTGGTCAGTCTTCCCAGAGTCATCAAACAGACCTGGCCTCCATATTCAGTGTATGTGGTCCTGTTATGTACATTTGTTTTTGTTTACCTCAAGTAAAGTT
Source organism: Coregonus clupeaformis (assembly GCF_020615455.1). Lineage (NCBI taxonomy): Eukaryota > Metazoa > Chordata > Actinopteri > Salmoniformes > Salmonidae > Coregonus > Coregonus clupeaformis. The sequence continues at coordinate 442,362 of NW_025533604.1, read as the reverse complement.
GACCTGTCAATCATTCATTAATGTGTTAATGAGAAAGCATTTAGTCTCTTGCATAACTTATTTACTTGATTTATTTCAGTTGCTTGAAGACAATATTATGACATTTGTGAAAAACGAGCTGAAGATGTTCAAGAGGATTCTTAGTCCAGAACTCCCAGAAGGCTTTGAGAGTCAGAAGCAGGATAAGGAAGTGGTGGACGCTGAAGATGAGAAGCAGGAGAGCAGTGCCAGAGAGGGGCTCTGAAGATCACACTGCACGTCCTGAGGAAAATGAACCAGAAGGAGCTTGCTGACACACTGGAGAAAAGTAAGAGCTGTCTGCCTCATGTTGAATGCTGTTTTAGAACATTTAAAAGCTGTAGCTAAAGTACAGATAAAGTAGCTGTGTAACTCAATGATATTGTTGCAGCCTTAACACAACACCTAGTGACCTCATCAAGGAGCAGCAGGGATGTGTTGTGTTGTGTTGTGTGTAGAGAGAGAGAGAGAGAGAGAGAGAGAGAGAGAGAGAGAGAGAGAGAGAGAGAACCAATAATACTATAATCAGTCACACCAGTCTGTAATGCATTATGAAAACATTTATACAGTCAGTTAAGAGAATAAAGTATTATAATTTAAAATGTTATAACAGTCCTAGAATACTGTAGGCATTAAAACAGACGTAATATTAATATCCCTCTGTGTTATTTCTAGATTCAGATGAGCGTGCTGTATTTCTTCAACGTGAACTCAAATCTAATCTAAAGAAGAAGTTTCAGTGTGTATTTGAGGGGATCGCTAAACAAGGAAACCCAACACTTCTCAATAAGATCTACACAGAGCTCTACATCACAGAGGGTGGAACAGGAGAGGTCAATAATGAACATGAGCTGAGACAGATTGAGACAACAACCAGGAAACAAGCAAGACCAGAGACTGCAGTCAAATGTAACGACATCTTCAAACCCTTAACTGGACAAGACAAACCTATCAGAACTGTATTGACAAAGGGAGTCGCTGGCATTGGAAAAAACAGTCTCTGTGCAGAAGTTCATTCTGGACTGGGCTGAAGGAAAAGCAAATCAGGATGTCCAATTTGTATTTTCATTCCCTTTTCGGGAGCTGAATTTGATGAAAAAGGAAAAACACACTTTCATTGAACTTCTCAATCACTTCTCAATGGAAACCAAAGAATCAAGAATCTCCAACTACGACAAGTACAAAGTTCTGTTCATCTTTGATGGTCTGGATGAGTGCCGACTGCCCCTAGACTTCCAGAAGAACAAGATCTGTTGTGACGTCACAGAGTCAACCTCAGTGGATGTTCTGCTGACAAATCTCATCAAGGGAAATCTGCTTCCCTCTGCTCTCCTCTGGATAACTACCCGACCTGCAGCAGCCAATAAATCCCTTCAGGGTGTGTTGACCAGGTGACAGAGGTACGAGGGTTCAATGGCCCACAGAAGGAGGAGTACTTCAGGAAGAGATTCAGTGATGAGGACCTGGCCAGCAGAATCATCTCACACATAAAGACATCAATGAGCCTCCACATCATGTGCCACATTCCAGTCTTCTGTTGGATTTCTGCAACAGTCCTTGAGCACATGCTGAAACATAAGGGAGAAGAGATGCCCAAGACTCTGACTGAGATGTACACACACCTTGTGGAGTTTCATACCAAACAGAAGATTGAAAAGTATCTTGGGAAAGAAGAGACAGGTCCACACTGGAATAAAGAGAGCATTCTGTCACTGGGAAAACTGGCTTTTCAACAGCTTGTGAATGGCAATCTGATTTTCTATGAAGAAGACCTGAAAGAGGCTGGCATTGATGTCAATGATGCCTCAGTGTACTTCAGGATTGTGCACACAGCTCTTTAAAGAGGAATGTGTGCTGTACCAGGACAAGGTGTACTGCTTCGTGCATCTGAGCATTCAGGAGTTTCTGGCTGCTGTATATGTGTTCCTCTCATTCATCAACAACAATGAGAATCTAATGGCAAAACCTCAATCAACCAGGAACTTTTTTTGCGCTGTTCAGAGACAAGCCTGAAGTTACTTTCTACAAGAGTGCTGTGGATAAAGCCTTACAAAGTGAGACAGGAAACCTGGACCTGTTCCTCCGCTTCCTTCTGGGCCTCTCACTGGAGTCCAATCAGAAGCACTTACGAGGTCTACTGACAAAGACAAGAAGCAGCTCACAGAGCCATGAAGAAACAGTCAAGTACATCAAGGAGAAGATCAGGGAGAATCCCTCTCCAGAGAGGTGCATCAATCTGTTCCACTGTCTGAATGAACTGAATGACCATTCTCTAGTGGAGGAGATCCAAAGCTACCTGAGATCAGGAAGTCTCTCAGAAGAAGAACTGTCACCTGCACAGTGGTCAGCTCTGGTCTTTGTGTTGCTGACTTCAGAAAAGGAGCTGAATGTGTTTGACCTGAAGAAATACTCCAGATCAGAGGAAGGTCTTCTGAGGCTGCTGCCAGTGGTCAAAGCCTCCAGAGCTGCTCTGTGAGTACATAACATTACATTTAAGTACTAATCATCAGGAAGAAATATTCAGTTTATAGAAATATATGTATTATAATATGTATATAATGTATAATATTAAATTGAAAAACTTACTGAATCAGTGCATTGGTGTTCACATTAGTATAACAATATGACCATGCAATTCTAGGAGACGGAAGATGAATCTATATGTTGTTTAAGAGAATAAACCAAATGCATCTGCCATTGTCCTTCTACACTACTGGTGTTAAATTAACAGTGTGTTTGTGAAATCATGATGATCTCTCTGTCAGGCTGTCAGGCTGTGGAGTCACAGAGGAAGGCTGTGCTTCTCTGGTCTCAGCTCTGAAGTCAAACCCCTCACACCTGAGAGAGCTGGATCTGAGTAACAATGACCTGAAGGATTCAGGAGTGAAGCTGCTCTCTGCTGGACTGGGGAATCCCCACTGTAAACTGGAGACACTGAGGTCATTATTCCTGTAGTTGGTCAACAAGTGATAACTGCTCACCAGATCCACATGTGTTTACCAGGCATCACATAGTCCACACCATATGTGTTTGGACAGTGAAGCTTACAGTTTTACATTTGGTGCTATGCTCCAGCATTTTGGATTTGAGATATAATGTTTCATATTAGGCAACAGTACAGAATGTCACCTTTTATTTGAAGGTAATGGTGAGAGGTTAGCATGTTTTGTTGTAGCCTCTGTAACTTTCTCACCCATTATTATTCATGATTCATTCATGATCCTTCTCAATCATGGCATCATCAGGATTACTTTAGTAGTGTTTAGAAACATGTAATCTACTCACTTAGAAAGAAAATGACTCAACACCAACAAATAGCAGTGTGGTTTTAATATGATTTGACTCTATGCAGGCTGTCAGGCTGTCTAGTCACAGAGGAAGGCTGTGCTTCTCTGGTCTCAGCTCTGAAGTCAAACCCCTCACACCTGAGAGAGCTGGATCTGAGTAACAATGACCTGAAGGATTCAGGAGTGAAGCTGCTCTCTCTGCTGGACTGGGGAATCCCCACTGTAAACTGGAGACTCTGAGGTCAGTATTCCTGTATCACTCAATGAACACACACACACTGGACACACACTGGACACACACACACAGGACACACACACACACACACACTGGACACACACACACACACACACACACTGGACACACACACACATACACACACACACTGAACACACACACACTGGCACACACACACACACACACACATATTAATGTAGTAGTGTTTAGAAACATGTTATCTACTGTTAATAATGATACATTAATTAATTTATATACAGTACCAGTCAAAAGTTTGGACACACCTACTCATTCAAGGGTTTTTCTTTATTTTTACAATTTTTACATTGTAAAATAATAGTGAAGACATTAAAACTATGAAATAACACATATGAAATCATGTAGTAACCAAAAAAGTGTTAAACAAATGAAAATATATTTTATATTTGACATTTTTCAAATAGCCACCCTTTGCCTTGATGACAGCTTTGCACACTCTTGGCATTCTCTCAACCAGCTTCACCTGGAATGCTTTTCCAACAGTCTTGAAGGAGTTCCCACATATGCTGAGCACTTGTTGGCTGCTTTTCCTTCACTCTGCCGTCCAACTCATCCCAAACCATCTCAATTGGGTTGAGGTCGGGGGATTGTGGAGGCCAGGTCATCTGACGCAGCACTTCATCACTCTCCTTCTTGGTAAAATAGCCCTTACACAGCCTGGAGGTGTGTTGGGTCATTTGTCCTGTTGAAAAACAAATGATAGTCCCACTATGCCCAAATCAGATGGGATGGCGTATGGCTGCAGAATGCTGTGGTAGCCATGCTGGTTAAGTGTGGTTAAATTCTAAATAAATCACAGTGTCACCAGCAAAGCTCCCCCACACCATCACACCATCACACCTCCTCCTCCATGCTTTACGGTGGGAAATACACATGCAGAGATCATCCGTTCACCCACACCGCGTCTCACAAAGACACAGCGGTTGGAACCAAAATCTCCAATTTGGACTCCAGACCAAAGGACAAATGTCCACAGGTCTAATGTCCATTGCCTGTGTTTGTTGGCCCAAGCAAGTCTCTTCTTCTTATTGGTGTCCTTGAGTAGTGATTTATTTGAGGCAATTCGACCATGAAGGCCTGATTCACACAGTCCCCTCTGAACAGTTGATGTTGAGATGTGTCTGTGACTTGAACTCTGTGATGCATTTATTTGGGCTGCAATTTCTGAGGCTGGTAACTCTAATGAACTTATCCTCTGCAGCAGAGGTAACTCTGGGTCTTCCATTCCTGTGGCGGTCCTCATGAGAGCCAGTTTCATCATAGCGCTTGATGTTTTTACGACTGCACTTGAAGAATCTTTCAAAGTTGTTGAAATGTTCCGTATTGACTGGCCGTCATGTCTTAAAGTAATGATGGACTGTCATTTCTCTTTGCTTATTTGAGCTGTTCTTGCCATAATATTGACTTGGTCTTTTACCAAATAGGGCTATCTTCTGTATACCCCCTATCTTGTCACAACACAACTGATTGGCTCAAACACATTAAGAAGGAAATAAATTCCACAAATTACCTTTTAAGAAGGCACACCTGTTAATTGAAATGCATTCCAGGTGACTACCTCATGAAGCTGGTTGAGAGAATGGCAAGAGTGTGCAAAGCTGTCATCAAGGCAAAGGGTGGCTATTTGAAGAATCTCAAATATAAAATATATTTTGATTAATTTAACACTTTTTGGTTACTACATGATTCCATATGTGTTATTTCATAGTTTTGATGTCTTCACTATTATTCTACAATATAGAAAATAGTAAAAATAAAGAAAAAACCCTTGAATGTGTAGGTGTGTCCAAACTTTTGACTGGTACTGTATATATACAGTGGGGAGAACAAGTATTTGATACACTGCCAATTTTGCAGGTTTTCCTACTTACAAAGCATGTAGAGGTCTGTAATTTTTATCATAGGTACACTTGAACTGTGAGAGACGGAATCTAAAACAAAAATCCAAAAAATCACATTGTATGATTTTAAGTAATTAATTGGCATTTTATTGCATGACATAAGTATTTGATACATCAGAAAAGCAGAACTTAATATTTGGTACAGAAACCTTTGTTTGCAATTACAGAGATCATACGTTTCCTCTAGGTCTTGACCAGGTTTGCACACACTGCAGCAGGGATTTTGGCCCACTCCTCCATACAGACCTTCTCCAGATCCTTCAGGTTTCGGGGGCTGTCGCTGGGCAATCACGGGACTTTCAGCTCCCTCCAAAGATTTTCTATTGGGTTCAGGTCTGAGACTGGCTAGGCCACTCCAGGACCTTGAGATGCTTCTTACGGAGCCACTCCTTAGTTGCCCTGGCTGTGTGTTTCGGGTCGTTGTCATGCTGGAAGACCCAGCCACGACTCCATCTTCAATGCTCTTACTGATGGAAGGAGGTTGTTGGCCAAGATCTTGCGATACATGGCCCCATCCATCCTCCCCTCAATACGGTGCAGTCGTCCTGTCCACTTTGCAGAAAAGCATCCCCAAAGAATGATGTTTCCACCTCCATGCTTCACAGTTGGGAGGGTGTTCTTGGGGTTGTACTCATCCTTCTTCTTCCTCCAAACACGGCGAGTGGAGTTTAGACCAAAAAGCTATATTTTTTATCTCATCAGACCACATGACCTTCTCCCATTCCTCCTCTGGATCATCCAGATGGTCATTGGTAAACTTCAGACGGGCCTGGACATGCGCTGGCTTGAGCAGGGAGACCTTGCGTGCGCTGCAGGATTTTAATCCATGACGGCGTAGTGTGTTACTTATGGTTTTCTTTGAGACTGTGGTCCTAGCTCTCTTCAGGTCATTGACCAGGTCCTGCCGTGTAGTTCTGGGCTGATCCCTCACCTTCCTCATGATCATTGATGCCCCACGAGGTGAGATCTTGCATGGAGCCCCAGACCGAGGGTGATTGGACCGTCATCTTGAACTTCTTCCATTTTCTAATAATTGCGCCAACAGTTGTTGCCTTCTCACCAAGCTGCTTGCCTATTGTCCTGTAGCCCATCCCAGCCTTGTGCAGGTCTACCATTTTATCCCTGATGTCCTTACACAGCTCTCTGGTCTTGGCCATTGTGGAGAGGTTGGAGTCTGTTTGATTGAGTGTGTGGACAGGTGTCTTTTATACAGGTAACGAGTTCAAACAGGTGCAGTTAATACAGGTAATGAGTGGAGAACAGGAGGGCTTCTTAAAGAAAAACTAACAGGTCTGTGAGCCGAATTCTTACTGGTTGGTAGGTGATCAAATACTTATGTCATGCAATAAAATGCAAATGAATTACTTAAAAAATCATACAATGTGATTTTCTGGATTTTTGTTTTAGATTCCGTCTCTCATAGTTGAAGTGTGCCTATGATAAAAATGACATACCTCTACAGGCTTTGTAAGTAGGGAAAACCTGCAAAATCGGCAGTGTATCAAATACTTGTTCTCCCCACCGTACATATATGAATAGATATGGCAGGTTTCAGGACACTGATGTATCTGAAATTGTTGAAAGAATATATTTTCACACCAAAGAATAGCAGTGTGGTTTTAATATGATTTTACTCTTTGCAGGCTGTCAGGCTGTCTATTCACAGAGGAAGGCTGTGCTTCTCTGGTCTCAGCTCTGAAGTCAAACCCCTCACACCTGAGAGAGCTGGATCTGAGTAACAATGACCTGAAGGATTCAGGAGTGAAGATGCTCTCTGCTGGACTGGGGAATCCCCACTGTAAACTGGAGACTCTGAGGTCAGTATTCCTGTAGTTGGTCAACAAGTGATAACTGCTCACCATATCCACATGTGTTTACCAGGCACACATAGTCCACACCATATGTGTTTGGACAGTGAAGCTTACAGTTAAAAAATTTGGTGCTATGCTCCAGCATTTTGGATTTCAGATATAATGTTTCATATTAGGCAACAGTACAGAATGTCTCCTTTTATTTAAAGGTATTCATATATATATATATATATATTTTACCGTTTGAAATGAAAGCACTTAATGTATCTTGTTCTCCCATTTGAAAAAGTCTTAATAATTTGGACATATTCACTTATATTGTATTAAAGTAGTCATAAGTTTAGTATTTGGTCCCATATTCCTTACCTGCAGTGATTACATCAAGCATGTGATTCTACAAACGTGTTGAATGCATTTGCAGTTTGTTTTAGTTGTGTTTTGGATGATGTTTTTCCCAATAGAAACTGAATGGTGAATAATGTCCTGTCATTTTGGAGTCACTTCACTTGTATTGTCAGTAAGAATAGAAGATGTTTCTGAACACTTTACATTCATGTGGATGCTACCATGATTATGAATAATCATGAATGAATCGTGAATGATGATGATGAATGAGAAAGTTACAGAGGAACAAGGATCATACCCCCTCTGTTATTGGTAATGATGAGAGGTTAGCATGTTTTGTTGTAGCCTCTGTAACTTTCTCACTCATTATTATTCATGATTCATTCATGATCTCTCTCAATCATGGCAGTCACAGGCTTGATTTAGTCATTGCATTCAAAGAATATGGGACCAAATACTAAACTTTTGACTACTTTAATACACTATAAGTGAATTGGTCAGAATACTTATGACTTCTTCAAATAGGGGGACTAGATACATAAAGGGCTTTTATTTTTCTAAATGGTGAAACAGATATGTATGAAAATACCCTCAAATATAAAGTGACATTATATACTGTCACCTCATATGAAACATTTGATCTCAAATCCAAAATGCTGGAGTATAGAGCCACATTTAAAATGTTAGCTTCACTGTCAAAATAGATATGGTGTGGACTGTATACTCAATACAATCTAAATCTGATACCTCACTGTCTGTCTTTTGACTGATACTGCTTTTTAAACTGCTCTGGTCAGTCTACTCAAATATTTGTAATATGCATTTTTCTATCTACAAGCAATACTTTGATAATTTGTCATTTCTAATAATGATACATTCGTTTATGAATAGATATGGCAGGTTTCAGGACACTGGTGTATCTGAATATGTTGAAAATATACTGCCACTATTTTCACCACCAAAGAATAGCAGTGTGGTTTTAATATGATTTGACTCTTTGCAGGCTGTCAGGCTGTCTAGTCACAGAGGAAGGCTGTGCTTCTCTGGTCTCAGCTCTGAAGTCAAACCCCTCACACCTGAGAGAGCTGGATCTGAGTAACAATGACCCAGGACATTTAGAAGTCAGACTGCTCTCTGCTGGACTGGAGGATCCACACTGCAGACTGGAGAAACTCAAGTATGTAGAGGGTTTATGTCAATGTTCATATCAGACATGTTGGAGTTATCAGGCTAGTTAAGACAAACATTCTGACCACCACTTGGACTAAGTTATATAAAGACTGTGTGTGTGTGTGTGTCCAGTGTGTGTGTGTGTCTGTGTGTGTGTGTGTCCTGTGTGTGTATGTGTGTGTGTATGTGTGTGTGTGTGTGTGTGTGTCCAGTGTGTGTGTGTGTGTGTATCGTGTGTGTGTGTGTCTTTATCCAGTGTGTGTGTGTGTGTGTGTGTTTGTGTGTGTGTGTGTCCAGTGTGTGTGTGTGCACGTGTATCAGTACACACACTGGACACACACACACCTGAAACACATACACACTGGACACACACACACACACACACACTGGACACATACACACAAAGGACACACACACACACAAAGGATGCACACACACACACACACACACTAGACACACACACACACTGAACACACACACACACACACTGGACACACACACACACATGGACAAACACACACACACACACACACACTGGACACACACACACACACACACTGGACACACACACACACATACTAGACACACAAACACACACACTTGACATACACACACACTGGACAGAAACACACACACACACACACACACACAAACACTGGACACACAATGGACACACACTGGACACACACACTGTGTGTGTCCAGTGTGTGTGTGTGTGTGTGTGTCCAGTGTGTGTGTGTGTGTGTGTGTGTGTGTGTGTGTGTGTGTCCTGTGTGTGTGTATGTGTGTGTGTGTGTGTGTGTGCAGTGTGTGTGTGTGTGTGTGTATCGGGTGTGTGTGTCTTTATCCATTGTGTTTGTGTGTGTGTGTGTGGTGTGTGTGTGTCCAGTGTGTGTGTGTGTGCACGTGTATCAGTACACACACTGGACACACACACACACTGGACACACATACACACTGGACACACACAAACACACACTGGACACATACACACAAAGGACACACACACACACAAAGGACGCACACACACACACACACACACTAGACACACACACACACTGGACACACACACACACACACACACACACATGGACACACACACACACTGGACAAACACACACACACACACACACACTGGACACACACACACACACACACTGGACACACACACACACACTAGACACACAAACACACACACTTGACATACACACACACTGGACAGAAACACACACACACACACACACACACACAACACTGGACACACACTGGACACACACTGGACACACACACTGTGTGTGTCCAGTGTGTGTGTGTGTGTGTGTGTGTCCAGTGTGTGTGTGTGTGTGTGTGTGTGTGTGTGTGTGTGTGTGTGTGTGTGTGTGTGTGTGTGTGTGTGTGTGTGAGTTCAGGTGTATCCCTCAATGACTGTCTGTTCTTCTGCTTACCGCTACAGTGTGGAACATGGTGGAGAGAACACAATGAAACCTGGACTTAGAAAATGTGAGTGTTGACTGCTGTGAAGAATATGACTAAGAATAAGTCTTAATTCAAGTGAAGTCAAAGTCAAAGACCACCATCATTACTTACTTGGTCATATTAAATATCAGCTGTAGTTCTACAGAAGCACAAATCAGGGACACCAAAGTTTACAAAGAGTTGCTTTGACAATGTGTCTGTGTGTCTGTGTGTGGCGTGTTCGTGTGACTTTAGAAATGTGTGTGTGTGTTCAGGATGTGTTTCCAGTGTGTGTGTTCAGGATGTGTGTGTGTGTTCATGCATGCATACAGGTGTGAGTGTGTGTTCAATGTGTTTGTGTGTGTACAGGATGTGTGTGTGTGTGTGTACAGGATGTGTGTGTGTGTGTGTGTGTGTGTGTGTGTGTGTGTGTGTGTGTGTAATTAATGGGAATAAGTGTGTTTTATATTACCATACAGTATAACATATGATCATTCAACAAGTCTCAAGTTACCTTAACTTCTCCTTTTGATACCTAGAAACATCTACATTAAATGAATTAGTGAAAAGTGAATTAACATTATAATGTGAATGATGATGATTTCTAATATTGTGTCTGATTTCATCCATCAGATGTCTGTGATCTCACACTGGACCTAAACACAGTAAACAGACGCCTCTCTCTGTCTGAGGAGAACAGAAAGGTGACATGGAGGAGAGAGGAGCAGCCGTATCCTGATCACCCAGAGAGATTTGAGGACTGTGGACAGGTGCTGTGTAGAGAGGGTCTGACTGGGCGCTGTTACTGGGAGGTAGAGTGGAGTGGGGAGTTGGGCTGGTATAGGAGTGACATATAAAGGAATCAGCAGGAGAGGAGAGGGTAGTGACAGTAGGATTGGAGACAATGACAAGTCCTGGAGTCTGTTCTGCTCTGGCAACAGTTACTCTGCCTGTCACAATAATAAGTCCACTACCATAGACGTCCCCTCCTCCAGCCCCCACAGAGTAGGAGTGTATCTGGACTGGCCAGCCCGGCACTCTGTCCTTCTACAGAGTCTCCTCCTGACACACTGACCCACCTGAACACATTCCACTCCACATTCACTGAGCCCCTCTATCCAGGGTTTGGGGTTTATGTTGACTCCTCAGTGTCCCTGTAAATAATAACCATGGTAACACTGACACACACACACACACACACACACACACTGGACACACACACACACACACACACACACACACACACTGTACACACACACTGGACACAAACAAACACACCACACACACACACACACACACACTGGACAAAAACACAAACACTGAACACACACACTGGACACACACACACACACACTGGACACACACACACACACTGGACACACACACACACACTGGACACACACACACACTGGACACACACACACTGGACAAAAACACACACACTGGACACACTCACACTGGACACACTCACACTGGACACACACACACACTGGACACACACACACACACACACACACCAGACACACACACACACACACAAACACATACACACACTAGACACACACACACACACACTGGACACACACACACACACTGGACACACACACACACACTGGACACACACACACACTGGACACACACACACACTGGACACACTCACACTGGACACACACACACACTGGACACACACACACACACACTCGACACACACACACACACTGGACACACACACACACTGGACACACACACACACACACACACCAGACACACACACACACACACACACACAAACACACACACACACTGGACACACACACACACACAAACACAAACACTGAACACACACACTGGACACACACACACACACACTGGACACACACACACACACTGGACACACACACACACACTGGACACACACACACACTGGACACACACACACACACACTGGACACACACACACTGGACACACACACACTGGACACACACACACACTGGACACACACACACACACACACACCAGACACACACACACACACACACACACAAACACATACACACACTAGACACACACACACACACACACACACACACACACACACACACACACTGAACACACACACTGGACACACACACACACTGGACACACAAACACACTGGACACACAAACACACACACACACACACACACACACACACACACACACACACACACACACTGGACAAACACACACACACACACACACACCCCACTGGACACACACACACACTGGACACACTCAAACTGGACACACACACACACTGGACACACACACACACACACAAACACCAGACACACACACACACATACACTGGACACACACACACACACAAACACATACACACACTAGACACACACACACACACACACACACACTGAACACACACACTGGACACACACACACACACACACTGGACACACACAAACACACACACACACACACACACACATACACTGAACACAAACACTGGACACACACAAACACACACACACACACACAATGGACACACACAAACACACACGCACACACACACTGGACAAACACACACACTGGACACACTCACACTGGACACACACACACTGGACACACACACACTGGACACACACGCACACACGCACACACACACTGAACACACACACTGGACACACACACACACTGGACACACACACACACTGGACACACACACACTGGACACACACGCACACACGCACACACACACCGGACACACACATACACTGGACACAAACACACACACTGGACACACTCACACTGTACACACACACACACTGGACACACACACATTGGACACACACACTGGACACACACACACTGGACACACACACACACGGGACACACTCACACACACACACACACACTGGACAAACACACACACACACACACACTCACACTGGACACACTCACACACACCGGACACACACACACACACACACATACACTGGACACACACACACACACAACACACACACACACACACACACACACACACACACACACACTGGACAAACACACACACTGGACACACACACTGGACACACACTCACACTGGACACACACACTGGACACACACACACACTGGACACATACACTGGGCACACACACACACTGGACACACACACACACTGGACACAAACACACACACACACACACACCGGACACACACACACACTAGACACACACGCACTCACACACACCGGACACACACACACACTAGACACACACACACACACACACACACACACTGAACACACACACACACTGGACACATACAAACACACACACACACACACACACACTGGACACACACACACACACACACAAACACACACACACACACACTGGACAAACACACACACTGGACACACATTTTGATGAAAGGAAATCCCATATAGCCTACTGGACAGGACTTTGCTATGGCATCTTCTGTTTGGGTGTCTCAGGTCAGGTCTGAGCCATGATCAGAATGTGTCTCTGTGTCTATTTCCAGCCATGCCATTTCTACCTGTCCTGATCTAGTGTTTCACCCCTGACCTCCTCACACCATCTCACTGTCCATGTCTGCTTTTAGCTCCCACCTCTACTTCACTATGTTATAATGGACCTTATGCTTGTTATGTCACCTCTGTAACCAGTTATCAAACATACTGACCTTTCTGACCTATCCCATGGCCCTACTTTCTAGAAATGAACATTTAAATTCCTCTATGAGTTTTGTTTTGTGTCCATTTACTTATCTATGTATTTGTTGTATATTGGGGTTGTGCCGTAGAGCATCATGGGGGTTTGTATGTGTTGAGATGATCACGTTCCAGATAAATGGTTGAACTGATTCCTGTCTCCTGTCTCATCATTATTGAATTGTTATACAGACGTGGTTATGAAACCCACGAGACATAACAAAAGATTGGCAATGAGTAAGTCTGAATCTACAGGGACTATTCTGTCTGGAAGAAGTGGGTTTTTACAACTGTTTAAAACTGTTATTTTCTGGTGTCCAGTCTAGGCTAATGTTAGCACAGTGTATTGATAGCAGAGGCAAGTGCATAGTCTAGCTAGCTAAGAAAGAGAGTTAACCAGTGGTGTAAAGTACTTAGGTAAAAATACTTTAAAGTACTACTTAAGTAGTTTTTTGGGGTATCTGTACTTTACTATTTATATTTTTTGACTACTTTTACTTTTACTTCACTACATTCCTAAAGAAAATAATGTACTTTTTACTCCATACATTTTCCCTGACACCCAAAAGTACTCGTTACATTTTGAATGCTTAGCAGGACAGGAAATGGTCCAATTCACACACTTATCAAGAGAACATCCCTACTGCCTCTGATCTGGGGGACTCACTAAACACAAATGCTTTGTTTGTAAATGTCTGAATGTTGGAGTGTGAATGTAAATTTAAAAATCAAGAAAATCGTCTGGTTTGCTTTATGTAAGGAATTTGAAATGATTTGTACTTGTACTTTTACTTTTGATACTTAAGTATATTTTAGCAGTTACATTTACTTTTGATACTTAAGTATATTTAAAACCAAATCCTTTTAGACTTTTACTCAAGTAGTATTTACTGGGTGACTTTCACTTTTAGTTGAGTCATTTTCTATTAAGGTATCTTTACTTTTACTGAAGTATGACAATTGGGTACTTTTTCCACCACTGGAGTTAACATCGTCATGGACGGCAGAAAAGGCTCGAGACGGACATCGGAGCGGGAAAAACAACGTGATTAAAAAGGAGGAATATACAGTGATTAAAGGAAAGGACATTTATTCAACTGTGAAGACAAACCTTTTAATTAAATCTGCTAAATGAGCGAATTTAGGAGGAAACGTCAGTGAGTGAAGTGAATGAAGATCACGTGACTGAGGAAAATAGTGCTTGGGTTGAGGACAATATTGAAGTGAGTGACAATCAGGAGCTTATTGAGAAACAAAAAATTATTGGAATTGTTGGAAACATTGGACAGTTTGATGAAAGTATTGAGCAGTGGAACTCATATACAGAACGGTTTGAATATTTTGTTCTTGTAAATGACATGGATGAGGACAACATTGTGCCTCCATGTTTTAGTTTAATGGGGCCAAATACATTTAATTTACTAGGCAGCCTGCTACAGCCAGACAGAACAGGTAATAAGACGTATGGGGATATTGTGGAGATACTTAAAGGACATTTTTCATCAGAACCACCAGTTAATGCTGAAAGGTTCAGGTTCCACAGGAGACATCAGGAAGAGGGAGAATCAGTAACAATGTTTGCTGCTGCATTAAAGAAACTACCAGAACACTGTGAGTTTAATGCTGTTCTAAATGACATCATTAGAGACAGACTAGTATGTGGGCTACGGAGTGAAGCTACACAAAAGAGACTGTTGACTGAAAGTCATCTGACCTTGGCAAAGGACATTGAAATCAGTGTGTCCATGGAACTAGCTGCTAAAGAGGCTCACCAGTTGAGTTCATCAGGAACTTAGTGGGTTCATCTAACAATCCTAATCACCAGCTGATACATTTTAATCTCATACACAGGGTAAACCTTCCACCTAGAAAACATCATTTAATAGAAATCACAACCGCTCCTCTGTGTGATCTATGTAATCAAGGTGCCTTCGGCTCCTTTAATCATATGTACTGGGAGTGACCAGGGGACATGTTTTGGAAAGAGGTATCCTCATACCTTGTTCCCCCAAACTGTTATTACTGAATGATAATTCACCACTGTCATTACAGCCAAGACGTATAATGTTGTCAGGTTGGACAGCAGCTAAAAAGATGTTGGAACTAAGATGGCAACCACCACACCTCATTGGATCAGCACTTTTATAGATATCATTTATTTAGAACTATCCACTGCTAGGATCCATGGGGCTAGCCAAACAATAATTGCAGCTGAAACCATAAAATAACTCCTGTAGTGGGTTTTACCCAACAGATTGACCGTTAATTATCATTTTTGTGCAAATGTGTACCTTGATTTAGTATTTCATTTAATGGAGATCAGGTTGGGTGTGTTGGGGGTGGTCCCAGGAGGGGTTGGAGGGTGGGTTGGGGTGGTCCCAGGAGGGGTTGGAGGGTGGGTTGGGGTGGTCCCAGGAGGTGTTGGAGGGTGTGTTGGGGTGGTCCCAGGAGGGGTTGGAGGGTGGGTTGGGGGTGGTCCCAGGAGGGGTTGGAGGGTGGGTTGATGCAGCTGAGGTGGGTGATTGTATATGTGGTTTATTATAATTGTATTTATCTGCAATAACTAGTTTCCATAATATACTGATATATATTTTAACAGTATTGTGTTTCTAGCTGTATAACCATTCCTGCTGCTATTTGTTCTGATATATATTTTAACAGTATTGTGTCTCTAGCTGTATAACCATTCCTGCTGCTATTTGTTCTGATATATATTTTAACAGTATTGTGTCTCTAGCTGTATAACCATTCCTGCTGCTATTTGTTCTTGTCTTTATGTTCCTTTAAAATAAATAAAAAGTTGATCACAAAAAAAGGAAAAGTGAACAGAGTTTCAACTGAAAATCAGAGACCGGGAAATCAAGTCACATGCTTCCACTGTGGCAAGGTGGGACATCAGGCTTCTACATGTTGGTGGAAGGACATGGATTGTCCAGCCTGTGGTAAAAAGGGACATCAGGCTTCTACATGTTGGTGTAAGGACATGGATTGTCCAGCCTGTGGTAAAAATTGACATCAGGCTTCTACATGCTGGTGGAAGGACATGGATTGTCCAGTCTGTGGTAAAAGGGACATCAGGCTTCTACATGCTGGTGGAAGGACATGGATTGTCCAGCCTGTGGTAAAAATGGAC
Source organism: Coregonus clupeaformis (assembly GCF_020615455.1). Classification (NCBI taxonomy): domain Eukaryota; kingdom Metazoa; phylum Chordata; class Actinopteri; order Salmoniformes; family Salmonidae; genus Coregonus; species Coregonus clupeaformis. The sequence continues at coordinate 425,236 of NW_025533604.1, read as the reverse complement.
ATCAGGCTTCTACATGCTGGTGTAAGGACATGGATTGTCCAGCCTGTGGTAAAAAGGGACATCAGGTGTCTACATGCTGGTGGAAGGACATGGATTGTCCAGTCTGTGGTAAAAAAGGGACATCAGGCTTCTACATGCTGGTGGAAGGACATGGATTGTCCAGCCTGTGGTAAAAAGGGACATCAGGCTTCTACATGCTGGTGGAAGGACATGGATTGTCCAGCCTGTGGTAAAAATGGACATCAGGCTTCTACATGCTGGTGTAAGGACATGGATTGTCCAGCCTGTGGTAAAAAGGGACATCAGGTGTCTACATGCTGGTGGAAGGACATGGATTGTCCAGTCTGTGGTAAAAAGGGACATCAGGCTTCTACATGCTGGTGGAAGGACATGGATTGTCCAGCCTGTGGTAAAAAGGGACATCAGGCTTCTACATGCTGGTGGAAGGACATGGATTGTCCAGTCTGTGGTAAAAAGGCCCACATCGGACAAGCCTCCAGAAACAAAAAGAGAACAGAGAAATCACAAAAACGGGAAACAAGAAACAGGCATTCCAACGAAAGACACATAGACATGTTCACACTGTTGAGTAAGAGAACACTGAGGTGAGTGACTCATCAGACGAGGAAGTCACACTGAAAATCCTGACTTTTTCCTGGCGGGTCGCACGGCTACTATGTCTCCCCCCTTGCTAGAGGGAGAGCCGGTGGGTATGGAGATTAACACAGGGGCAGCTGTATCTCTTGTGTCAGAAAAAATACACTGAAACACCTTCCACTTCAACCAGCGCACCTCGTGTTAAAGACTTACACAGGTGAATCTGTCGCTGTGAGAGGCATCACTGATGTCACAGTTCAGGTAAACAGACAAACTGAAAAGCTGCCACTCTATGTTTTGAAAGGAGACTATGCATCACTACTGGGATGTTCATAGATGGAGAAAATTACACTGGACTGGCCATCAGTGCATACAATGACACATGGAGACACAGACCTACAGTGGGGGAAAAAAGTATTTAGTCAGCCACCAATTGTGCAAGTTCTCCCACTTAAAAAGATGAGAGAGGCCTGTAATTTTCATCATAGGTACACGTCAAATATGACAGACAAAATGAGGAAAAAAATCCAGAAAATCACATTGTAGGATTTTTTATGAATTTATTTGCAAATTATGGTGGAAAATAAGTATTTGGTCAATAACAAAAGTTTCTGAATACTTTGTTATATACCCTTTGTTGGCAATGACACAGGTCAAACGTTTTCTGTAACTCATCACAAGGTTTTCACACACTGTTGCTGGTATTTTGGCCCATTCCTCCATGCAGATCTCCTCTAGAGCAGTGATGTTTTGGGGCTGTCGCTGGGCAACACAGACTTTCAAATCCCTCCAAAGATTTTCTATGGGGTTGAGATCTGGAGACTGGCTAGGCCACTCCAGGACCTTGAAATGCTTCTTACGAAGCCACTCCTTCGTTGCCCGGGCGGTGTGTTTGGGATCATTGTCAAGCTGAAAGACCCAGCCACGTTTCATCTTCAATGCCCTTGCTGATGGAAGGAGGTTTTCACTCAAAATCTCCACGATACATGGCCCCATTCATTCTTTCCTTTACACGGATCAGTCGTCCTGGTCCCTTTGCAGAAAAAACAGCCCCAAAGCATGATGTTTGCACCCCCATGCTTCAGAGTAGGTATGGTGTTCTTTGGATGCAACTCAGCATTCTTTGTCCTCCAAACACGACGAGTTGAGTTTTTACCAAAAAGTTCTATTTTGGTTTCATCTGACCATATGACATTCTCCCAATCCTCTTCTGGATCATCCAAATGCACTCTAGCAAACTTCAGACGGGCCTGGACATGTACTGGCTTAAGCAGGGGGACACGTCTGGCACTGCAGGATTTTAGTCCCTGGCGGCGTAGTGTGTTACTGATGGTAGGCTTTGTTACTTTGGTCCCAGCTCTCTGCAGGTCATTCACTAGGTCCCCCCGTGTGGTTCTGGGATTTTTGCTCACCGTTCTTGTGATTATTTTGACCCCACGGGGTGAGATCTTGCGTGGAGCCCCAGATCGAGGGAGATTATCAGTGGTCTTGTATGTCTTCCATTTCCTAATAATTGCTCCCACAGTTGATTTCTTCAAACCAAGCTGCTTACCTATTGCAGATTCAGTCTTCCCAGCCTGGTGCAGGTCTACAATTTTGTTTCTGGTGTCCTTTGACAGGTCTTTGGTCTTGGCCATAGTGGAGTTTGGAGTGTGACTGTTTGAGGTTGTGGACAGGTGTATTTTATACTGATAACAAGTTCAAACAGGTGCCATTAATACAGGTAACGAGTGGAGGACAGAGGAGCCTCTTAAAGAAGAAGTTACAGGTCTGTGAGAGCCAGAAATCTTGCTTGTTTGTAGGTGACCAAATACTTATTTTCCACCATAATTTGCAAATAAATTCATTACAAATCCTACAATGTGATTTTCTGGAGAAAAAAAAATCTTATTTAGTCTGTCATAGTTGACGTGTACCTATGATGAAAATTACAGGCCTCTCTAATCTTTTTAAGTGGGAGAACTTGCACAATTGGTGGCTGACTAAATACTTTTTTCCCCACTGTACCTGCCATCTTAAAGAAACATGGAGAAGTCTTTAATGGACAGCTGGGTAGTATGAACGACATTACAGGGAAGCTTACCATTAAGCCAGACAGCAAACCAACGTTTCTGAAAGCACGACCAAAAGTCAAGGCTGACTTGGAGGCTTTAGTCAAGAACAAAGTACTGGAGCCGGTCAGCATGAGTGAATGCATGAGCAACACCCATCTACCAGTCATTAACACTAGAACCACCTGGCCTTTCAGCTAGTAGGGATGGGTACTCGATCCTCGGGGTGTCACACTTTTCCCCCATCCCTAGCAAACACAGCTGATTAAACTAATCGCATTCTAAATTGAAGATTATGATTAGTTAATTATTGGAGTCAGGTGTGTTAGCTGGGCCTGGGGCAAAAGTGTGACACCAATCACGCCCAGAGGACTGGAGTTGCCCATCCCTGCACTAGAGCAAGGTGTGACACCAATCAGGCCCAGAGGACTGGAGTTGCCCATCCCTGCACTAGAGCAAGGTGTGACACCAATCAGGCCCCGAGGACTGGAGTTGCCCATCCCTGCACTATAGCAAGGTGTGACACCAATCAGGCCCCGAGGACTGGAGTTGGCCATCCCTGCACTAGAGCAAGGTGTGACACCAATCAGGCCCCGAGGACTGGAGTTGCCCATCCCTGCACTATAGCAAGGTGTGACACCAATCAGGCCCCGAGGACTGGAGTTGGCCATCCCTGCACTAGAGCAAGGTGTGACACCAATCAGGCCCCGAGGACTGGAGTTGCCCATCCCTGCACTATAGCAAGGTGTGACACCAATCAGGCCCCGAGGACTGGAGTTGGCCATCCCTGCACTAGAGCAAGGTGTGACACCAATCAGGCCCCGAGGACTGGAGTTGCCCATCCCTGCACTAGAGCAAGGTGTGACACCAATCAGGCCCAGAGGACTGGAGTTGCCCATCCCTGCACTAGAGCAAGGTGTGACACCAATCAGGCCCCGAGGACTGGAGTTGCCCATCCCTGCACTATAGCAAGGTGTGACACCAATCAGGCCCCCGAGGACTGGAGTTGCCCATCCCTGAACTATAGCAAGGTGTGACACCAATCAGGCCCCGAGGACTGGAGTTGCCCATCCCTGCACTAGAGCAAGGTGTGACACCAATCAGGCCCAGAGGACTGGAGTTGTCCATCCCTGCACTAGAGCAAGGTGTGACACCAATCAGGCCCCGAGGACTGGAGTTGGCCATCCCTGCACTAGAGCAAGGTGTGACAACATGGTTGATAAATAAACGCTTGATAAATAGTGCATAAACTATTGTAAAGGATTAATTGCATGAAGAAATATTTGTGGAAATATATTTTTTTTGTAACTTTAAAAAAAGTTAATTCTACAAAGTAAAAAATAAAATAAAAAAAGGCCTATATCCTATTTCTGTTTCCCTTATAATAAAAACATGACAGTGTAATCCATCTGATCAACTTCATTTGTAGATTCAATTAGTAATAGAGTTATAGTACTTAATAAAGTCCATTTACAGTTTATTTTGACAAAGTACAAATCAAAAAAAGTATAATAATAATAATATAACTAGCCAGCTGCTCAGGTGAAATTATTTGCTGTATTCATAATCAAAAGCACCAGTGCATTAACAATTGTAAAGGATGAATTGCATAAATAAATATTTGTGGAAATATATTCATGACAAGATATAAAACAATAATGTGTTGATTGTATCAGACACTGTACCGAGCCTTTACACATGAACCAATCACGTCTTCTCTTTATGCTTCAGGTCCACAGTCAGCACACAGCTTCGGGGCTTTGTGTGAGCAAGCCCCCACAAACAAATCGGTTGCCCTGCACACAGTTTTATGGGACTTTTTCAGTCCGCACTTACTTACTTGACATTGTGTCTCCTTTTTCCCCAGTGGGAGCTGTGGTTCTTGGGGAAGAGGGAGAACAGGACCTGCTGTCTTGCCATTGTGTCTTTTTCCCCAGTGGGAGCTGTGGTGCTTGGGGAAGAGGGAGAACAGGACCTTGACATTGTGTCTATTTTTTTTGGCTCCACGTGTCTCAAAACCACAGTCTCAAACAGTCTCTCACCTGCTGGTCTGGTTTCATCTTTCCCCAGATATGGAAAGACATTGAGCAAGTTGGTTTCAACATCCGCTGCTAACCAAAACTGAAGTCACATGCATCATTATCAGTTTCTATCTGGTTTCTATTGGCCATTCATCCATTGGCGACAGAATAGCTATTTTAATTTGATTATGTTACTAGTTTTGCTTAGTAGCCAGAGCAATGCTCTGGTCATGTGCTAAATGAATGAACAGCAGGGATGTTGGTGAAAAAAAGTGACATTTGGAAATAGAGCTGCACCTCTTGAATGTTGAGAGTTATTTGATAAAGGTAAGTGTCATAGAAACTGCAGAATATGCTCTTTCAGATACAGCACTATATAGAAATCACAATGTTTTACCTGCATGTGACTCTGAAGGAGGATTTGATAAAGAGATGCTCTTTTCCCTGCATCTGTCAATTACAAGATGCGTCCATCTCTTCATGTACAATTTGACAACTGATAATATTGTCACTCATCAGATTATTGTCAATGTAATCTGGTCTATAGGCTAACTCTTATCATGTGTGAAATGAGTTGAGGTATAGTTCAGGTGTAGTTTTGATGGGCCGGCTGTGAGGCTGACTGGCATCAGTTTGTTTCCCGCTCATCAACTTTGATAGAGTCAAGGATATGTTTTGCATTATTCTAAAGGCCTTCTGCAACATGTAGCATGTTTTCATTTCCCACAATACATTTGATTAGTAATAGAGTTATAGAAAATAAATCCGTCCCATTTACAAAGTAAAACATAAAAGAGAAATGTATCAACCCACAAGGCGTGTGGTCAAATGATTTGCTGCTGATAAACAGGCATATGTTACACCCCTGAAAAAGGGAAGAAATAATCACGAACGTGACGCAGTTATGTTTCCTCACTGACAAATTTAGTGTAATGAGAAAAAGACCGCGATTCCCCCAGGAAGTTGGGTGGAGACCAGAGCAATCGATCTCAGGCTCATAGATTAAGAGCATTTAGTAGATCACAGATGAACACTTTTACCCTTAAATTAGGCACCACAAACTAAAGTAGTCAATATAACATTTACACATTCCTCTTACAATATTAACCCTTTGACTCTTGACGGATTTTAAACACATTTATGCATTTTATCAATCTCTATGAACTAGTACTGGATGCATAATCTTTTAACCTTAGATATTTTAAGATCCTTACATACCATGAACTTACTAATACTTTTAGTGTATAACAGGCTATGAATATGTCCTTTAACCTGTCACACTCTCCCCGACAAAATAAATGTTGTCCCAACATTACCAACATTATCTTCTTAAACAGTCTATAAGCACTGGACGTAGAAAATCCTCTTCTGTAAGCTAGTCCTTGAGCAGAGGTCAAAGTTCACAGTTCAAATAGAACCAAGAAGTTATATTCACAGTCCATATCTGTTGACCAGCTGTATAAACAGTCCATAAGCAGTCTTTTCTCATACTATTGTCAACAGTCCATCAGTTTTAATGATCTATATGCATAGTCTGCTAATTGTCTTGTGAAAGTCTGTGAAATCAGTCAGTAGTCCATGGTCAAACATGTCAACTCTGTCTGTGGCCTCAAGTTTGCTGAAGTCCATACATGTAGGGTGGCTGAAGGTAATATCGCTGTAGTGATGGCAGCCATGGAACCAGTCCTGGTGCAGGGTAGACAGGGAACAACTGTGGCTGTGGCTGTATACTGTAGCAGGAAGGGATACCAAGCTGATCATAGGTGATACGTCTTGGAGGGTGTCTCTCTCTTTGTGGCAGCTGGTAAGCTGGTTCCTCAGGTTCAGCAGCAGCAGTTAATGAAGGAAAGGCACTTAGTGGACGATCATCAGGCACATTTTCAGCAGGCAAGTTCATCTCCTCAGCAGGCAGTTCTTTAACTGTTGTTTTCTCCTCCAGCTGATTTTCAACAAGCGGCTGTGCTGGTAGCATATCAGGAACTGGCACCGCAACTGTTTGTTTCACTGGTGGGGGCCTGTTTTCCGACTCTCTCGGCTGGTTCAGCATACCTCTCAGGTACTGTAGGAAATGTGGGGACCTGTAGCGGCTCATGATGAAGGTCATATTCATCCCCGCTGTCTTCATCAGAATCTAGAGGCTGTGATCCAGGCTGATGTCTCTTTTTCTTACTTTTGTCATCTTTAGTCATTTCTGGTTGTCTCTCAAAAGGTAAGTGGTCACAGGACATGAGCAGGTTTCTGTGCAGGACCCGGGAGCGTCCCCTACCCTTTTCTGGTCTCAACTCATAAATCGGCAGGTCTGAACCCATTTGTCTCACTACTGTGTGAATTTGATCTTCCCAATAGTTACGGAGTTTGCCTGGTCCTCCTCTTGGTGTCAGGTTTTTAATCAGAACTCGCTCGCCAGGCTGTAGCACTGAACTCCTAACTTTAGTGTCATAGTACTTTTTACTTCTTTCAGCAGCTTTCTGAGCATTTTCATTTGCAATGGCGTATGCTTCTTCCATTCCTCGTTTCCAGTTCTCCACGTAGTCTCGCTGGTTACTGGAACCTGCCTCTGTGCACAATCCAAAGAACATATCAACTGGAAGCCTGGGTGATCTCCCAAACAGAAGATAAAATGGTGAATAGCCAGTCACTTCGCAACGGGTGCAGTTATAGGCATAAACCAGTTTGTTTAGAGACTCCTTCCAGTTTGACTTTTGTGTCTCAGTTAGTGTCTTTAGCATTTGCAACAATGTTCTGTTCATTCGTTCCACTTGACCGTTCCCCATCGGGTGGTAGGGTGTTGTTCTGGACCCCGCCATGCCACTGAGTTTCTTTAACTGATGGAACAACTGATTTTCGAATTCTCCCCCCTTGGTCATGGTGGATGCGTGGAGGGGAACCCAAACTTCAGGGCAAAGTCATTGAAGATGAGATTTGCAGCAGTTTTTCCTGACTTTGATGTGGTGGCGTAGGCTTGAGTGTAACGTGTAAAATGATCAACAATCACGAGGATGTACTCATATCCCCCTTTGCATCTGTCGAGATGGAGGAAATCTATACATACCAGTTCAAATGGCTGTGTTGTCACAATGTTTGTCAGAGGAGCTCTTGTTTCATGGCCTGGCTTTTTCTGCTTGACACAGCTACAAGTTTTAGTCACATAGTGCTCAATGTCAGATTGCATATAAGGCCAGAAGAAGCGGTCACGTACTAGTGATACAGTGCGGTCAGTACCTTGGTGTCCCATGTTATTGTGCAACTCTTCCATCACTTTACCTTTGTACTGCTCTGGTAGAACTAACTGCTTGCGGGCTGTAGTGATTCTGTACAGAATACCATCACTGTCGATTGTCAATTTGTCCCATTCTCTGAATAGGCATTTTGTCTTTGGACTGAATTCCTTTTGCTCTTTAACTGGCGGTTTGGAACCAGACAGCTTGAAATCGAGCACAGGACGGATGACCGGATCAGACTCTTGTGCCTCTCTTATCCCCTCTTTTGGGATCGAGCTGATTGTTGCTGTAGTTGTCTCACCTTCAGCTGATACTGACATAGATGCAGCTGAAATTGACCAAGGCACAAAAGGCTCTTTCTGTACCTCTACTGCTTGTATAGTGGCGGCAATGGTGTCTGGTGGAAGCTCCTCAGAACATTCTCTCATCAGTGACTCTACATCCAGTGGCATCCTCGACAAAGCATCTGCATCACCGTTCTCTCTGCCTGGCCTGTACTTTATTGTAAAGTGGAAATCAGCCAATTCTGCAACCCACCTGGAAGTGGTTGCGTTCAGTTTTGCAGTAGACAGAATGTAGCTGAGCGGGTTGTTATCACTGTATACAGTGAAGGTCGGAGCATAGTACAAATAATCATGGAACTTATCAGTGATTGCCCATTTTAGAGCTAGAAATTCTAGCTTGCCAGAGTGGTAGTGATAGTTCTTCTCAGCTGCTGTTAAGGTTCGAGAGCCATAAGCAATGACCCTAAGCTTCCCATCTTGCTCTTGATAAAGAACTGCTCCCAAGCCTTGGTGTGACGCATCAGTGTGTACAACAAATGGCTGAGTGAAGTCAGGGAAACCTAAGACTGGTGGGTGAAGCAGACACTCAATCAGCTGTTCAAGTGCCTGTTGATGCTGGTCAGTCCACAGGATTGGCTTGTTTGAGGGCACCACATGACTTACTTTCTTTGTTTTTGCTTTCCGTGGGTGGTCAGGTAATTTCTCTGAATCTGCTTTCAGGAGGTCATACAGACAGCTGGCCCTCCTAGAAAAGTCCTTGATGTACTGTCTGTAGTAAGTGAGTAAACCAAGCATTTTTTCTGAGCTGGCCCACAGTCTGTGGTCTGATCTCTTTCAATGCTCTTACTGCTTCAAAATCGGCTGGGTCAACTTTGCTGCCGTCTGCAGACACTATTCTGCCCAAATAACGGACCTGGGGGTTTAAAGAGATCACACTTACTTGGCTTGAGTTTGATGCCATACTCTCTGAGACGCTGCAAAACCTTTTGCACATCATTCACATGGCTGTCGAAAGTTTTACTGAAAACTAGCGTGTCGTCCAGATAAGGAATGCAGATGTTGTCCCGGAGCCCTTCCAAACATTCCTCCATACAACGCTGAAAAGCTGCAGGAGCGTTCATGAGGCCGAATGGCATACGTATCCACTCATAGAGTCCCCATGGGGTCACAAATGCTGTCAGTGATCTGCTTTCTTCAGAGATGAACCCTTGGTGATATGCTTTTCCCTGATCTAAAAGGGAGAACCAGGAATTACCACCTAAACTGTCCATGATGTCCTGGACCCGAGGGATGGGCTGGCGGTCGGGATGTGTCTTTCTGTTCAGGTCTCTGTAATCTATACACAACCGGAGGGTCCCGTCCTTCTTCCTAACGCACACGACAGGTGAAGAATATGAAGAGTTTGACTTCCTAACCCAACCCTGGGCTATGAGGTCATGAAGGTAACCCTTCATCTCCTGATACAGTGGCCTGGGCACTGACATGTATGTGCGCTTGACTGGTTCAGAGTCCTTTAGAGAAATAGTCATTTTCAATCGTTCAATGCAGCCAATGTCATTGTCTGATCTGGAGAAGGAGTGACACTCTTCTCTAAGCATTTTCCTAACAACCTCTCTCTGTTCTTCGGTTAGGTGACTTAAACCTACTGGTGGATCCCACTGTTCAGTAGCAGTACATGGAGTTTGAACACTAGTGTGATTCACTGTGGCTGGGGTGACAGCTTTTTCAAAGACTTGGGCAGGTAACACAGTCATAATGGTTTGTACTGTACCGGATTATGGTGCGTCCTAGCAGGGCAATGTCGTGGTCAGTGGGGTTAGAGACATCAAGCATGACAACTGGAAAAACACCTTTCTTAACTCTGACTAGTGTGTCAAAGAACTCAAGTTCATCTGGCCACTGCGGGTTCAGGTCTGGCTGGAAAAGCATTGTCATGTCATCTTTGAAAGGCTGGGAAGCTACCCGGCACTCAATCTGAATGCTACTGTGTTTTGGTACAGCAACCTTCTCTTTCTTGGTCTTCACTGCGTATTCATCTGTCTGTTCTGCGCTAACAGCCTGTATAAAAGCCCTCACCTTATTTCTTTTGAGGCTTGGGAAAGCTTTTTTCACTGTACTGTACCGTTTAGTCTTTTCGGTCATTGTCAGGATGTGCTCAATAACATTGAAACCTATGATGGGATGAGATAGGTGACAGCCTTTCATTACCAGCACTGGGATGATCAGTTCCTTCGTTTGGTCAGTTTCAGAGGCTAGCCGAAAAGTTGTTTCAATCCATCCCAGGTACGGCATTTCAGTCCCATTTGCTGCCGTCAATCTTAGATCATCAGGTGAGTCCAGAATTTCTGAAACATCCCTCAGCCTTGCGTTTGGGAGAGATTCCGCTTTCCATCGTTCATCAATGACCGATACCTGAGAGCCTGTGTCCCATAGAGCTTGGAGGTGGTGGCGATTCAGGTGACACTCAACAAGGCACTGTCTACCGACTAGCGAGGTGACCTTATGGGGGTGGCAACCTTGAGCTAGGGATGGTAAAGAGTGGGCATTTTCTTCTGTACAGGAAAGCTTTTCACAGGTAGAGTCCATTTTCAGGTGAGTGCATTTTTCCTTATGTTTAGTCCAATGTTGGTTTTGACATCCTTTGGAACAGTACAGTGTCTCTTTACATGATGAACATTGTTTCAGGTTCTCAAATGAATCTTCTCTGGCACAATTTGCACATTTCTGGGACTTTTTGGTAGCTACGGTTAACACTTGTCCCTCAGCGGTAACCCTTCCCGTTTAAAGGGGCCTCTTTGGATGGTCTGACTCCCCGGATTTTACATCCAGCTTGAAAATGTTCCCCACTCCCACATCGGAAGCAGTGTGTGCAGCGTGCATCTGTTCTGGCCTGCTGGCAGACAAAACACCTCCTTGGAGCTTGAGCAGAGCGGTTGGTATACAGGTTAGGTGCATATTGATACTGCGCAGGGTCAGGTGCTTGGGGCTGACTGTAGTTGCTGTAATACTGCTGCTGGGAAACAGGTGGCTGGGGGTCCCTATCTGGCCTCCTAACTGGAAGTGGGGGCATGGGCATAAGGCGATGACTGAAACATAGGCTGCTGTAATGTCTCCTTAATCTGAGCAATCTCTGCACTGAGACCTTTTAGGGAAGCTACACCTGTCTTAAGTTCAGCTAACTCTGTTAACAGTTCTGCGGGTATCTTAGCTTTGGCTTCCTTCACAGGACACTTTGCAGATGGCGTATCTTCTAACTGAACTACACTTACAGTTGTAGCAGGCTGTGGGGCATTAAAACGCTTTTTGTTTCGTCTTTCTATCTCATTAGCACAAGCAATGTTAAGCTTCTCTAGCAAAACCTCATCTGATGTTTCGCTATCAAGCAGGAGAGGCTGCATGTCTATCCTGATACTGTCACTCTGGAGACCTGTAAGGACTGTGTGTAAACACATGCGCTGGACTAGGGCAGGGTCATACTTAAGCCCTGATTCTGACTCCTGGGACGCAAATAGTACTTTCTGCCTCAAATCTAAGACACGCATCAGGAAGCTTTGAGGGGTCTCCTTGCTATGCTGTGCTTCTGAAGCTAGCTGTTTGTAAAGCTCTGTTGCACTCTTCTCTTGGAAGTGGGAACGCAGGATGCATCTAAGTGTGGGAAGAGTTAGCTGGGGTTTACCTTCCAAGTAGCTGCGTAGCTGTGAGCCTGGAGAAATAGCCCTGATTACTGCGTCTACTATTTCTACCTCAGGATAGCCTCTGTTAAGTCCATTCTCAATCTGATGGGCAAGGCTGGAAAAAGTCAGTTTATCTTTCTGGCCCGGTTCACCTATCTGACCAGAAATTTTTAACTCTTTGCGCCAGTATGAGCCGGGCTGTGCACTGGGTGAGAGCTGCATGCTCCTCTGAAGATGGGCAGGGGGTTGGGGCTGGCGCAGAGAATCACTGGCTTGGTCTGCAGTACTCTGCTCAGTTCCCACCCCCTTGTTGTGGGGTTACAGTTCTCAGTCCCTCTATTCTGTGATGTGTTCTGGCTGTTTCAATATCATGGTCAGTTTGCCCTGTCTTGCTATCTATGCCACTGATCATCTCTGTCATTTTGTCTTTAAGTAACAATAATTCCGACATGCCGCCATCTTCTAACTCTGCAACTTCCTCTCTTTCAAGGAACATCATAATGTGAGTCATCAGTGATATGCGGGATTTGTCTTGAACATCTCTTCTCTGTTCGCCTGATATGTCAAGGAAATCACATACGTCTAGTAACTTGTCTTTAGTCAGGGTGTGCAATTCTCCTACTACCTCTTCCTGTAGTTCTTCCAAGGCGGTTGTCATGTTGACAGGACAGGAGGAACCTTTACTGTGCAGGAGTTGACTCTGAATTAGGTGGTCCTTACTGTCTCTGATGGTCTCTCAACGGCCTCAGTTGACACGTACTAACCCCCAACTTCCAGCTCCCCTCGAACAGCAACACTTTCCTCACTGCAGCCTGCCTGGGTTGTTATGTAGGGATTTAGCTGGCTCGGAATTCAGCGACCAGGATGTGGAAGCCGGACATCTGAGCAGCAATCTCAGCGGAGCCTCCAAAATGTTACACCCTGAAAAAGGGAAGAAATAATCACGAACGTGACGCAGTTATGTTTCCTCACTGACAAATTTAGTGTAATGAGAAAAAGACCGCGATTCCCCCAGGAAGTTGGGTGGAGACCAGAGCAATCGATCTCAGGCTCATAGATTAAGAGCATTTAGTAGATCACAGATGAACACTTTTACCCTTAAATTAGGCACCACAAACTAAAGTAGTCAATATAACATTTACACATTCCTCTTACAATATTAACCCTTTGACTCTTGACGGATTTTAAACACATTTATGCATTTTATCAATCTCTATGAACTAGTACTGGATGCATAATCTTTTTTAACCTTAGATATTTTAAGATCCTTACATACCATGAACTTACTAATACTTTTTAGTGTATAACAGGCTATGAATATGTCCTTTAACCTGTCACACATAACACAAACTCATCATTACACTATTGTTCTAAATGAATTCAACATCTGCACCCTCCTTATCATTCAGTTAGGCCTAATTTAAATTCAATTGTGAAGTAAGGTGCAAAACTATCGCCCATTCATCCATTTATCATTTATTCAGTGAGGAAAGAGAGACTCATTAGTGGCGCATTGTCTTGGCAGATTAAGTTGGGAATAGGTGTGAAAACAACGGGTAACAAGGCATAGAATACTTTTCTGTTCGTGATGTAAAAATTCTGACAAATGAGCAGTGTAAAATACAAACATTTAGGAAGAGTCAGGGAGCAGGACATAGGTTTTTTTGGGGTCTGATTCTGGTGTTTAAAAGGCAATTCCACCACTTTTCAACCTCATATTCATCCTCTCCAGCACCACAACAGTGTCTATATTTGTGAAAACAGCACGTTTCTATGATCTGTAGTTAAAAAGACAAGAAGAAAAGTCTTTACAAAATGTGACATAAAAGTAAACCCAGTGATTTCCACCTGCAGTGAGTTTCTAGTTTCCAGTCCAATGGAGTAAACCCAGTGATTTCCACCTGCAGTGAGTTTCTAGTTTCCAGTCCAATGGAGTAAACCCAGTGATTTCCACCTGCAGTGAGTTTCTAGTTTCCAGTCCAATGGAGTAAACCCAGTGATTTCCACCTGCAGTGAGTTTCCTAGTTTCCAGTCCAATGGAGTAAACCCAGTGATTTCCACCTGCAGTGAGTTTCTAGTTTCCAGCCCAATGGAGTAAACCCAGTGATTTCCACCAGCAGTGAGTTTCTAGTTTCCAGCCCAATGGAGTAAACCCAGTGATTTCCACCTGCAGTGAGTTTCTAGTTTCCAGCCCAATGGAGTAAACCCAGTGATTTCCACCTGCAGTGAGTTTCTAGTTTCCAGCCCAATGGAGTAAACCCAGTGATTTCCACCAGCAGTGAGTTTCTAGTTTCCAGCCCAATGGAGTAAACCCAGTGATTTCCACCTGCAGTGAGTTTCTAGTTTCCAGCCCAATGGAGTAAACCCAGTGATTTCCACCTGCAGTGAGTTTCTAGTTTCCAGTCCAATGGAGTAAACCCAGTGATTTCCACCTGCAGTGAGTTTCTAGTTTCCAGTCCAATGGAGTAAAACCAGTGATTTCCACCTGCAGTGAGTTTCTAGTTTCCAGCCCAATGGAGTAAACCCAGTGATTTCCACCTGCAGTGAGTTTCTAGTTTCCAGTCCAATGGAGTAAACCCAGTGATTTCCACCTGCAGTGAGTTTCTAGTTTCCAGTCCAATGGAGTAAAACCAGTGATTTCCACCTGCAGTGAGTTTCTAGTTTCCAGCCCAATGGAGTAAAACTCAGTGATTTCCACCTGCAGTGAGTTTCTAGTTTCCAGTCCAATGGAGTAAACCCAGTGATTTCCACCTGCAGTGAGTTTCTAGTTTCCAGTCCAATGGAGTAAACCCAGTGATTTCCACCTGCAGTGAGTTTCTAGTTTCCAGTCCAATGGAGTAAACCCAGTGATTTCCACCTGCAGTGAGTTTCTAGTTTCCAGTCCAATGGAGTAAACCCAGTGATTTCCACCTGCAGTGAGTTTCTAGTTTCCAGCCCAATGGAGTAAACCCAGTGATTTCCACCTGCAGTGAGTTTCTAGTTTCCAGCCCAATGGAGTAAACCCAGTGATTTCCACCTGCAGTGAGTTTCTAGTTTCCAGTCCAATGGAGTAAACCCAGTGATTTCCACCTGCAGTGAGTTTCTAGTTTCCAGCCCAATGGAGTAAACCCAGTGATTTCCACCTGCAGTGAGTTTCTAGTTTCCAGTCCAATGGAGTAAACCCAGTGATTTCCACCTGCAGTGAGTTTCTAGTTTCCAGTCCAATGGAGGGGATTTTATTGCTCCCCACACCACTGCACATCTGATTGGGTTTGAAAATCACTGGTTTTAAAATGTTTAAACTTTTAAATTAGGTATTTTTAACTTTATATATTTTTCTACAAAACTTAGAAATGCACAATTTTTACATATGATCTTATATTATTTTTACGGCTGCATTGGACCTTTAAAGGTAGTTTTTTTATATATATAGTTTGCCTCCACAGCAACATGGACACCTGCACGCTATAGGAGGACAGGCTCATTGTAAAGACTGGAATGGAATCAATAGAGCGGTATCAAACACTTCATTTATTTATTCAATTTCAGCCATAAAAATGAACCCGTCCTCCTATAGCTCTTCCCACCAGCCTCCTCTGGGAAATGTCTCTGTTCTGGTAAAAGAGAAGTAGATAGTATCACATCTTGTTTTTGTTGTATCTACATGTATCTTCATTAAACCACAGGTTCTGTTCTTGAGACGGATGGGGAAGAGTGGGGTGGAAAGGCTTTTGCAACACTACTTTAGTTAGCACAACCTTGTGACTAATTTAACTTCCTGTTTGAGATACTTGGGAGAAATTCAATGTTATCTTTCTACCTTCCCAATACCTTCCCCATGTCTCATATTCACTGTTATCTTTCTACCTTCCCAATACCTTCCCCATGTCTCATATTCACTGTTATCTTTCAACCTTCCCAATACCTTCCCCATGTCTCATATTCACTGTTATCTTTCAACCTTCCCAATACCTTCCCCATGTCTCATATTCACTGTTATCTTTCAACCTTCCCAATACCTTCCCCATGTCTCATATTCACTGTTATCTTTCTACCTTCCCAATACCTTCCCCATGTCTCATATTATTTAGTGTACAGTTCAGAGATGGCTTGATGTGGTGAGCAGCATAGAGTGTATAGTCCTTTAGTCTCTATGGACCAGATGGTAGTGTACAGTTCAGAGATGGCTTGATGTGGTGTGCAGCATAGAGTGTATAGTCCTTTAGTCTCTATGGACCAGATGGTAGTGTACAGTTCAGAGATGGCTTGATGTGGTGAGCAGCGTAGAGTGTATAGTCCTTTAGTCTCTATGGACCAGATGGTAGTGTACAGTTCAGAGATGGCTTGATGTGGTGTGCACCATAGAGTGTATAGTCCTTTAGTCTCTATGGACCAGATGGTAGTGTACAGTTCAGAGATGGCTTGATGTGGTGAGCAACGTAGAGTGTATAGTCCTTTAGTCTCTATGGGCCAGATGGTAGTGTACAGTTCAGAGATGGCTTGATGTGGTGAGCAGCATAGAGTGTAAAGTCCTTTAGTCTCTATGGACCAGATGGTAGTGTACAGTTCAGAGATGGCTTGATGTGGTGAGCAGCATAGAGGGCATAGTCCTTTAGTCTCTATGGACCAGATGGTAGTGTACAGTTCAGAGATGGCTTGATGTGGTGTGCACCATAGAGTGTATAGTCCTTTAGTCTCTATGGACCAGATGGTAGTGTACAGTTCAGAGATGGCTTGATGTGGTGAGCAGCGTAGAGTGTATAGTCCTTTAGTCTCTATGGACCAGATGGTAGTGTACAGTTCAGAGATGGCTTGATGTGGTGTGCACCATAGAGTGTATAGTCCTTTAGTCTCTATGGACCAGATGGTAGTGTACAGTTCAGAGATGGCTTGATGTGGTGAGCAGCGTAGAGTGTATAGTCCTTTAGTCTCTATGGACCAGATGGTAGTGTACAGTTCAGAGATGGCTTGATGTGGTGAGCAGCATAGAGTGTATAGTCCTTTAGTCTCTATGGACCAGATGGTAGTGTACAGTTCAGAGATGGCTTGATGTGGTGAGCAGCATAGAGTGTATAGTCCTTTAGTCTCTATGGACCAGATGGTAGTGTACAGTTCAGAGATGGCTTGATGTGGTGTGCAGCATAGAGTGTATAGTCCTTTAGTCTCTATGGGCCAGATGGCCAGTTGGTGAGGGCCACAGCATGGGGAAAGAAACTGGGATGGGGGTCTATAACATCCAATCACATAGGTTTACAGCAGCGGACAGTTGCAACATCATTGCTAATAATGCAAACTGCCTTGGTTTAGATAAAGACAAGTTCTGTACAGATGTAGGATCTTACTTTAATCAGCCTGTTGCAGGAGAACTAAAACGTGTTCTGTATTTGAGGGTTAAAAAGGCTTCTGAAGTTTGTAATTTCCACTTTTCCACCTTTCCCTTTTGAAAAATGTCAATTCATTATAATTCATATAATAATTCAAATGTCGTGTTGCTTCAGGGTTATTTTCCTGCTGTAGCAAATGGGCTCAAATTAAGATCCTACATCTGTAGCAATGTACCTGTCTTTAATGTACATGGCTATATTAGGAGGACAGGATTCTCTTTACACCATTGTTTCTTGACCATTTGACATATTTTATTTACTGTTGTTTAGGCTGGTTGAATGAGTTCCCTATGAGAGGCTACTTCATCTGCAAGAAAACAGGCGGCCGCACCAGTTTCCTCATATGAAATTAAAAGTAAGTGTGTAGCCTACGCACTTACAAAATGGATGTTGAAACTGTGGGATACATTTCTCGGCAACATTAAAATTAGGGTAAATGTGTTGATTTGAAGGAAAGACGGGCAGACTCTGGTAAGTCTAGGCTACATAGAACTATTATATAAGAAAGTTAGGTCGTTTACAGACATTCAATAGTCAGAGTAGGTTTGATATATGATCACTTATCATGCTGACCAACCTGATGGTCTCTGTTGGAAATGTGAAACATATCATGCCTAGGCTACATGCTCTGTCCTGCTACTGGTAGGCCTGTAACGTTATGGGAACTGATCTGAACAGGTTTAGGCTGGTCATCTAGGATATGTAGGCTATAGCTGAGGTATAGACCTCCATCTGTATCAGGACTAGGCTCCTGCTACTGTTACTGTTATAACGTTATGGGAACTGATCTGAACAGGTTTAGGCTGGTCATCTAGGATATGTAGGCTACATCCAAGTACAGTACCAGTCAAAAGTTTGGACACACCTACTCATTCCAGGATTTGTCTTTATTTTTACTGTTTTCTACATTGTAGAATAATAGTGAAGACATCAAAACTATGAAATAACACATACACATATTGCTCATGCCTAGGCTACATGCTCTGTCCTGCTACTGGTAGCCCTGAAATGTTATGGGAACTGATCTGAACAGGTTTAGGCTGGTCATCTAGGATATGTAGGCTATAGCTGAGGTACAGAACTCCATCTACATATCACTAACAAACCACTATTATATATTATAACCTAGCCTACTTTACATAATATAAATCTCCTAGTTGCAAAAATACTTTCTGAATGTATCAATGATTTCCCCTCAGATCAATCATGCCCGTTTTAGCCCTTCTGTCTACATTCTCAGATTGAAAGACAATAAATCGCCTACTTTTAATTAATACAAATAAGTGTGAGACATGGCCTTGTGTTACTGCACTGTCTATAACTACCTTAACAAACAGTGACTTATTATTATTATTGACAGTTAACATGGAGAAGAGATGTCACAACCAGATGTTCATGTGATTGCATTAAATAGCCTGACTGTTTCGATATGTCTGTTAGTAAATGTTTTATTTCTAAGAGATTATGAATAAGAGAACAATGGAAATTCTAGAATGAGTTGTCACTGTGTTCACCACAACCAACATGCTGCTTCTCTGTTTAGGGGTCAGTGGTCTAAAATGAGTCTCTCTGGGGAGAGAGAGGAGTGGGGCCCTGCCTCTAAAATGAGTCTCTCTGGGGAGAGAGAGGAGGGGGGCCCTGTCTCTAAAATGCGTCTCTCTGGGGAACATGACACCAAAGCTAAGAGGTGAGATGACAATTTTATGAAGAATTTATTGATTTTATTTACAAAATAAATAGCTATCTTAAGATGAATGCACTTACTGTAAATCACTCTGGATTAGAGTATCTGCTAAATCAGGAGTTCTCAATCCGGGGTCAGCGGAGGTACTGCAGGGGTTCTGCAGCACCCTGACTGGACTCGTTGCAATGGAAGACATTTGAAAGAATTTTAATACGACCACGACCACTTTGCCTACTCTTCATTATTGCCTAATATAATGGAATGCATATTTCTTTAACCAATTCTGATGGTTGTTACAAGCAGAATTTTGACAATATTACCATTATACCAACACACTCTTCACACCCGATTAACAACTCTAAATAGCTTTGGCATCGTAGGCTTCAAGGTCCCTTTCGTAGGCTTCAGGGTCCCTTGTCAATAATGTTGCCTACAAAGTTGCATACAATGTTCATTTTCATCGAACACATATTTCGCCCTAGATGCCTTCAATTGCCCAATTTATAGCCATGGCCAATTTATGATTCCATTTTTAACAACGTGATGTTGCGCTCCAAAGGGATAACTTGAAAAAACATGATGTAGGTAATTAAATAATCAAAAGAAAAACGTGTTTATTATACACTTAGAAAAGAAGGTTCCTTAAAGAACCAAAAGGGCTTCTATGACTTCCTTAATATATGGAACCACTAAAAGTTAGATATATTTTTGGGTTTAGTGAAGAAGAACCTCTAGAGTTCTGATCAACGAAAGGTGGTCAGATCAAGCCCGCCTGTTTTTTCCAGCGCCCGGCCCGTGTTTCAAACCAGCCACCTTTCTGCCATAGGTGTTACGGTCCGGCACTGTTGTTCCTGTCCCCGCTTGTTTTCCTTTTCCCTTTTTCCCTGTGTGTGTTGTCTGTGTCTGTCTCCTCCGCTGTGCAGCCCAGTCAGAGGATCTAGGTCAGGGGCGTGGCCATTCTCTCTCCTGCTCAGTTACATCCAGCTGCAGCTCATTGTCACCAATCAACCAGCAGTTATCTACCCGGGCTGGCCACCTCTCCAGCGCCAGTTCGTTCCTACACCACCTGTGGTAACTTGGCTCCGTACAGTAATCTCAGTTTAGTTGTTACCCTCTCAGCATTATAGTTGTCTCTGCCACGTTTGTAACCTGTCTCTCCTTCGACCAGATCCCGTCTGTTCCTGCTGCCTGCCTGCCTGCCACTCCCACGCCGCAACCTGCTCATCTGTTGTCTGATATCCTCGGCATCCAGCTCTCAGTGCTACTGGCTCTCCACCCCACTCTGCTCCACCCTGAACTACTCCTCTCTGCCAAAACACGCTGAATAAACAACATCTTATTCACCCTCCTTTGTCCGTGTGTCCGTCTCTGCGCCTGAGTCCCCACCTAGCCTAACAGAACGAACTGGCCAAACATGGACTCAGCAGAGATGCCACATGAAACAACGGGTGATGGCGTACAACGCGCCCTCCATTCACAGGGAATGTTATTGGGACAACACGACCAACTCATCCGGGTCTCTATTGGATAACAACCAGCGGTTGTTGGATCAAGTATCTCAGCTCACCTCTCAGGTAGCTAACCTGGTAACACTCACTACTCTTCCTCCCTCTGCTTCTCCTCCGCCTGTTCCTCCTACAGTTGCTCCAGGCTCGGCTTTCGCTCCTGCCTTTCGGGAACCCCCTACAACCTCACCCGAACCTTTCACCGGGGACCTGAACAAATGCCGTGGTTTCCTGCTTCAGTGCCGCTTGGTGTTCCAACAGAAGCCCCTGTCTTTCTCCACGGAATCCTCAAAGGTACATTACGCTCTGGGGTTACTGAGGGGCAAAGCTTTGATTTGGGCAGAAGCGGCTTGTTCTACTCAGCAGATTGCCAGCCTGTCGTTTGACGATTTTTCCTCTCAATTGGAAATTGTGTTTGATCACCCGGACCATGCCGGGACCGCCACAAAGAGACTGTTGAAGCTACGACAGGGCACGGGTAGCGTGGCTGAATACGCCATTGATTTTTGGACCTTGGCAGCCGATTCCAAGTGGAATGACGACGCTCTTCAGGGAGCGTTTGTTAACGGTTTGAGTGACACGATTAAGGATGAACTAGCTGTTCGTGAGGAGCCTGCTAACCTTCATTTTCTCGTTTCCCTTGCTACACGAATAGACAACAGGCTACGGGAGAGGAGACAGGAGAGGGGCGGTCGGGTCCGCACCGCAGGCGGGGCCCCCTCGCTTTCTGCAACCCGAGCAACACCACCACTCGGACACCGCCCATACACCTCAGCGGATCCCTCCACGGAACTAGACGAGCCCATGCAGCTGGGCCGTGCTCGTCTGTCCCCTGCCGAAAAGGAACGGCGCATGCGGGCTGGTGAGTGCGTGTACTGTGGGGACCGCACTCATTTCCTGGTTAACTGTCCGGTTCGCCCAAAAGACAAAGCTCGCAGGTAAAAGTGGCCGTACTTGCGCAGTGCTACACCTGACTCAATGCCCACAGCACCCGTCTAGTTATCCCAGCTACAGTCCAGTTCAGGAATCTGTCTCTCCCATTAGCTGCTCTCATTGACTCTGGTGCTGAGGATAGTTTCCTTGACGTTAACCTGGTCACTCAGGCTGAGATCCCTGTTAAGCCCCTGCCTAAGCCTATAACAGTAACCGCTATAGACGGTCATCAGTTTGCCAACATCACCCACCAAACTGTCCCCGTTTCTCTCATGCTGTCCGGCAATCACAAAGAAACCATCCAGTTTAAAGTAGTCTCCTCCTCGGCCTCCCCTCTTATCCTCGGTTTCCCTTGGCTTAGCCTTCACAACCCCCATATTGACTGGCAAAACCACAAAATACACAGTTGGAGCACTCACTGCCATTATGCTTGCCTTGGGTCGGCTATTCCGCCCTCTGTAGGTTCCCCTGCTTCCCCTGTCAAACCCCCAGACCTCTCTTCAGTCCCTGACGAGTACCTGGACCTGGCCGAGGTATTCAGTAAGTCCAAAGCACTTTCACTACCACCTCATAGGCCATACGATTGCGCTATTGAGTTACTGCCTGGAGCCCTTTGCCGTCCAGTCGGCTTTTCAATCTGTCCCGTACTGAGAGAGAAGCTATGGAAACCTACATAGGCGACTCCCCTAGCCTCTGGCCTCATTCGTCCCTCATTCGTCCCGGTGACCCGCTCCTGCAGGTTCATGCTCTACAACATTCGGAGAGTACGACCCTGCCTTACACAGGAAGCGGCACAGGTCCTAATCCAGGCACTTGTCATCTCCCCGTCTGGACTACTGCAACTCGCTGTTGGCTGGCCTCCCTGCCTGTGCCATTAAACCCCTACAACTCATCCAGAATGCCGCAGCCCGTCTGGTGTTCAACCTTCCCAAGTTCTCTCACGTCACCCCCTCCTCCGCACACTCCACTGGCTTCCAGTTGAAGCTCGCATCCGCTACAAGACCATGGTGCTTGCCTATGGAGCAGTGAGGGGAACGGCACCTCTGTACCTTCAGGCTCTGATCAGTCCCTACACCCAAACGAGGGAATTGCGTTCATCCACCTCTGGCCTGCTGGCTCCCTTCCTCTGCGGAAGCATAGCTCCCGCTCAGCCCAGTCAAAACTGTTCGCTGCTCTGGCACCCCAATGGTGGAACAAGCTCCCTCACGACGCCAGGACAGCGGAGTCACTCACCACCTTCCGGAGACATTTGAAACCCCACCTCTTTAAGGAATACCTGGGATAGGATAAAGTAATCCTTCTAACCCCCCCAAATTGTAAAGTGGTTATCCCACTGGCTATAGGGTGAACGCACCAATTTGTGAGTCGCTCTGGCTAAGAGCGTCTGCTAAATGACGTTAATGTGCCCTTGAGCAAGGCACTTAACCCTAATTGCTCCCTGTAAGTCGCTCTGGATAAGAGCGTCTGCTAAATGACTAAAATGTAAAATGTAAATGTAATCTTCCGCTGTTGGTGCTGGGTTCTTTTTTTGTAGAGAAGAAGGACAAAACATTACGCCCCTGCATTGACTACAGAGGACTAAATAACATCACAGTCAGAAATACGTACCCCCTGCCTCTCATCAACTCAGCATTTGAACCCCTTCATGGTGCCACCGTGTTTACCAAACTCGACCTGCGTAACGCTTACCACCTCGTTAGGATCAGGCAGGGAGACGAATGGAAAACTGCGTTCAATACCCCTCTCGGACACTTTGAATACCTAGTCATGCCATTCGGTCTCACTAACGCCCCAGCAGTGTTTCAGGCCATGGTTAACGATGTGTTGAGGGATTTTCTACACCGTTTTGTGTTTGTCTATTTGGATGACATTCTAATATTCTCTAAGTCACAGGATGAACACGTCTCCCACGTCCGTCTGGTTCTCCAACGCCTCATGGAAAATAAACTGTATGTGAAAGCAGAAAAATGTGAGTTCCACCGGCAGTCCGTCCCCTTTTTGGGTTTTATTATCGAGCGGGGACAAGTGTCACCAGACCCTGACAAAATCAGAGCGGTTGCGGAGTGGCCCACACCCACGTCTCGGAAGCAGCTACAACGCTTCCTGGGCTTCGCCAACTTCTACCGCCGCTTCATCAGGGGTTTCAGCCGAGTGGTTGCCCCCTGACCAAGCTCACCTCCCCAAAGGTGCCATTCCTGTGGACGCCTGAGGCCGAGTCAGCCGTGAGTACACTGAAGGAACTGTTCTCCACCTCACCTGTTCTTATTCATCCAGACACTAGTTTGCAGTTTATTGTGGAAGTGGACGCCTTGATTCGGGGGTGGGGGCTGTCCTGTCACAACGTTCCCCCACGGACCAGAAGCTCCATCCTGTGGCCTTTTCTCCAGGAGATTGACCCCTGCTGAGAAGAACTACGACGTGGGTAACCGGGAGTTGCTTGCTGTCAAGTTGGCGTTGGAGGAGTGGAGGCACTGGCTAGACGGAGCAGAGCAACCCTTCATAGTCTGGACAGACCACAAGAACCTGGCTTACATCCAGTCATCCAAGAGACTAAACTCCCGTCAGGCCAGATGGGCTCTGTTCTTCAGCAGGTTCAAGTTTATTTTAACATATCGTCCTGGCACACGTAATGTCAAGCCTGATGCTCTCTCTCGCCAGTTTACAGACAATGAAGACTCCAGCAATCCTGAACCTGTTCTGCCCGCTTCCTGTTTGGTGGCGGCTGTTCACTGGGAAATCGAGTCCCTCGTCCGATCGGCACAAGAGTCGGAACCTGGACCGGCCGATGGCCCCCGACCTTCTCTATGTTCCCGCAGCCGGCGCGTCGCAAGTGCTCAACTGGATCCACACCTCGCGGCTTCTCCTGCCACCCTGGTATGAACCGTACACTGTCGCTACTGAAGAGGCACTTTTGGTGGCCATCCGTCGAGGCTGACGTCCGGGAATACGTGGCGGCCTGTTCCATCTGTGCCCAAAATAAGGCTTCCCACCGGGCTCCTTCGGGCCTGCTGCGGCCTCTCCCAGTCCCGAGTCGTCCTTGGTCTCACGTGGCCTTGGACTTCGTCACTGGACTTCCTATGTCTGAAGGTAATGACACCATACTCACCATCGTGGACAGATTCTCTAAATCTGCCCATTTTGTTGCATTACCAAAATTACCGTCTGCCAGTGAGACAGCCCGACCTCTTTGTCCTACATGTATTCCGTCCCCATGGAATACCTGTGGACATAGTGTCCGATAGAGGCCCACAGTTCATTTCGCGGTATGGAAGGAGTTTTGTTCTGCTCTGGGTGCCTCTGTCAGTCTCTCATCAGGTTTCCATCCCCAGTCCAATGGCCAGACTGAGAGGACCAATCAGGACCTGGAGGCTGCTCTACGCTGTGTGACATCCCAGAACCCGTCCACCTGGGCCAAACACCTCCCGTGGGTCGAATATGCCCACAATTCCCTCACCTCATCTGCCACCGGCCTCTCACCATTTGAGGCGGCTTTGGGGTACGAACCGCCATTGTTCCCGTCTCAGGAAAAGGAGTTAGCCGTCCCCGTCAGTTCAGGATAACCTTCGTCGCTGCCGCAAGGTGTGGGTGGACACCCGTGAGGCCCTTCTACGGACAGCAGAGCGCAACAAGAGAGTGGCGGACAGGCACAGGATAGTCGCTCCCCAGTTCCAGCCTGGTCAGCGATTCTGGCTCTCCTCCAGCAACATCCCTCTGCGCACTGACTCCCGTAAGCTGTCGCCCGGTATTTGGGTCCTTTCGAGATCGACTCCATCATCAACCCTTCGGCTGTTCGGTTGAAGCTTCCCCAGGCCATGAGAGTCCATCCTACATTTCACGTGTCCCAGCTGAAGCTGGTCTCCTCCAGCCCTTTGTGTCCGCCTGTGGATCCCCCTCCGCCACCGCGTATTATTGACGACCATCCAGCCTACACGGTGCGGAGACTGCTGGACGTCCGGAGGCGTGGTAGAGGGCTTCAGTACCTGGTGGACTGGGAGGGATACGGTCCCGAGGAGAGGTCCTGGATTCCCCGGCGGTTTATACTGGACCCGCAGCTGGTGGCTGACTTCCATAGGGACCACCCTGACAAGCCGGGTGGGTCGCGGGTGGCGCCCGTTGAGGGGGTACTGTTACGGTCCGGCACTGTTGTTCCTGTCCCCGCTTGTTTTCCTTTTCCTTTTTCCCTGTGTGTGTTGTCTGTGTCTGTCTCCTCCCGCTGTGCAGCCCAGTCAGAGGATCTAGGTCAGGGGGCGTCGCCATTCTCTCTCCTGCTCAGTTACATCCAGCTGCAGCTCATTATCACCAATCAACCAGCAGTTATCTACCCGGGCTGGCCACCTCTCCAGCGCCAGTTCGTTCCTACACCACCTGTGGTAACTTGGCTCCGTACAGCAATCTCAGTTTAGTTGTTACCCTCTCAGCATTATAGTTGTCTCTGCCACGTTTGTAACCTGTCTCTCCTTCGACCAGATCCCGTCTGTTCCTGCTGCCTGCCTGCCTGCCACTCCCACGCCGCAACCTGCTCATCTGTTGTCTGATATCCTCGGCATCCAGCTCTCAGTGCTACTGGCTCTCCACCCCACGCAGCTCCTACCCCGGTCTGAAGCTGCTCCACCCTGAACTACTCCTCTCTGCCAAAACACGCTGAATAAACAACATCTTATTCACCCTCTTTGTCCGTGTGTCCGTCTCTGCGCCTGAGTCCCCACCTAGCCTAACAATAGGTCCAACTCCTGCCACTGCTCCAACTCCTTAGCCGCTGGGCGAAAACCTGAGTTTATCTTCAGAAATAAGCATGAGTTAATCTGCCAAACCGAAGACAAAATGCTATGCATTCATTTATACCCATAAGAGTAAAATGTCTTAATTCTCCAATTTTCTACTCTGAGATACTTTGTGGATATGGGCCCAGATCTCAAAATATTGTTATTAAAAAACTTTGAATGTTTGTTTTACATATAAAAATAAATAAAATAATATTACTAATGTAAGCCAGTGTAAAGACTTGGTTTAGTTTATTGTGTTGCACTGCTCATGTCCGCGTTCTGGAACTGTCCGCGTCCCCGTACAGAACTGTCCACGTCCACGTACGGTTTGGCGCCAAGCATATTGTCCAGTTACGCGCAGAGTGGGCTGAGGTGATGTTGGGGAACAACGACGGAGTTCGTTACAGTGTTGAGACGCCGAAGTTTATTGTTCAATTTGCTTTTTGGTCAGGGACCATATGAGTGTAGCCAGATCCTTTTCACTCGCTATCCTTGTTTCATCTTGTGGTTCACCGGATTCGTCATCATCCTCGAGGGACAGACGAATGACCTGCTAGCTAGCCAAGCTAGTCGGTACAGCTAGCTAAGCTACCTACTCTAAAGGCAGCATCCTAGTTATCCTAGCTACCACTACATCATCACCGGCTGCCTGCATTTCTTGTGGACCAATGGAGCTCCCGGGTTGTTTCTTCCACCTGTTAAATACCGTAGAGGGCTTCTCCCTCTCTCGTTGATGGATGCTGGCCTACGCTCCCTCTGTCCTGTTCTCCTCTCTTCACTAAATGGAAGGTAACTTTAGTGTTTAATCCCTCTGTGTCCAAGGACTGAAATTTTGAATATTATTTTCGGGGCGCCTCAAGTGACATTTTTTACAACCTTTATTTCTGATAAAATTAGTTCATTGCATCCGCCATGGAGCCCAGTTTCATAATATTACCTTCTGTCCCTGGTTGCGAAGTAATTGCGAAAAAACTGGCCTTATTATAGGGTATTTTTCACCCCTACCAGCTCCTATTAGTTCTATTGAGCTCCGTGACACCGACTCGCCTTCAGAACGTTCTATTCCCAGCCCATTGTTCTGCGTCACAATACCAGCTTCACTATTGTTATCAATGAGACCTGCCTGCGTTGACCCTGTAGGTTTACCTCAGGTAACTGATTATTAACAAGGTTAAGGCTACTTGGTGAGCGCTAACCCTGTAGGTTTACCTCAGGTAACTTATTATTAACAAGGTTACGGCTACTTGGTGAGCGTTAACCCTGTAGGTTTACCTCAGGTAACTGATTATTAACAAGGTTATGGCTACTTGGTGAGCGTTAACCCTGTAGGTTTACCTCAGGTAACTTATTATTAACAAGGTTACGGCTACTTGGTGAGCGCTAACCCTGTAGGTTTACCTCAGGTAACTTAATATTAACAAGGTTACGGCTACTTGGTGAGCGTTAACCCTGTAGGTTTACCTCAGGTAACTTATTATTAACAAGGTTACGGCTACTTGGTGAGCGCGCACACTGTTCACCTGAGTACATGTTGTGGTCACCAATAGTGAGGTGAGACACAGTTTAAGAGGCGATGGCTGGCGGATAGCCATCAAACATTAAACATTTTCTGATCATGGTTAACCATATTTGTTTTAAGAAAAAAGTGTACAATCTAAACAAAACGCATGTCCCTGTCCTCTTTTTCAAGATGTGGCCGATTTAAACAGCCAGAAGACATTTTTTTTATTGAGAAATAACCCTTTCTTTTTTGACGACTTGTTGTTTCTAAGTGGCTGCTGGGTAATTTGATATGCATCGAACTCTTCCTTTGTAGGCAACAAATTGAGCGAATGCTGCGCAGGTTCACTGAGTTGCAAACCAAATCGGTATAATGGGGTGATTGTTGTCTAATCGGGTGGTCTAGCTAATGGATTTGTAGATCTGATGCAGTTGCTACCTCAGATTATGAGCCTAGCAAGTGTCATGAATGAGTTATGTAGTACCCACATACGGCCACAAGGAGGAGCAAGAGTGCCATAAACCCATACTGTTTTTTGCCATATAAACCCTAAACCTAACAATCAATCAAATGTATTTATAAAGCCCTTTTTACACCAGCAGATGTCACAAAGTGCTATACAGAAACTCTTACCCTACTTATAACCTATTTTAGCCGTAACCCTAACCCCTAATTCTAGGGTAGGGTAGCCTAGAACACTTTTAGAAACTATTTTAGTAATAATATTATCTTAGTAAATACAATTATAGTATTAAATAGTGTTTTGATTATTTTGTTGTTATTTTATTATATATATAATTGCAAGACAGAACACTTGATAAATAAGACACATTTGTTTTATTTTTCAAATGTGGTTTGAATTGGGTGACCTAGTAACCTCTGTGTGAATTGGCGTGGGGCAGGTTTGAGACTGATCAAATACACTTTATTTCTCAGCTGCCTCACCAACGTCTGTACGTGAATTAATAACTTTTAATTGCTAAATATTTCCAATAGATGGCAGCATAAGACCACGAAGCATCAGTTA
The DNA here is from genome assembly GCF_020615455.1 of Coregonus clupeaformis. Lineage (NCBI taxonomy): Eukaryota > Metazoa > Chordata > Actinopteri > Salmoniformes > Salmonidae > Coregonus > Coregonus clupeaformis. Next base: position 396,612 of record NW_025533604.1, on the reverse strand, counting down.
TAGGCTACAAGCAGCAATATGATTGACATGAAATAGCATGCAACCAAATACTATATGTCCCATGATTTTCTAAAATGGTCACTCATTACTTTAGCTAGCTATATATCTCGTATTAGGCCTGTGATGCTTTTGGAAGAGCAATTCAATAGTGACTATGGTAAATATTCACTAGTCAGATGCTCCAACCTCAACCCTAGTATACATGCATTTTTAAATATCTAATATTGCGATTAAACAACCTCGGAATAGATAAGACAAGAGTGCGTCTTCCAGCCCACCAATTAATTACATCATGCAACCCTCCCAGTTAGCAAATGTACCTCAACATGCCCTCGCTTGTGCTAGAAGGCAGAGTGCTCGCTGCTGGTTGATGAATCTGACAATGAATGTACCAGGAAAATACGTTTTCTCAGCCAGAGGTGACTAAATTAATGTTCAGGCTTATTGATAATCGTTATAGTAATCAAGTATAATTTCAAAACATGAGCATAAAACAGGTAATAATAAACATGAATCATCATTATATTATTTCACAGTAATCTGTTAAATGCTTTTTCAGTCGTTCCACTTGCATATCAGTGTGGAAAGGGACAGTAAAAAGCGTGTGCAGGAGTTTTCCTGTGAGGGGGAGTGGTGGTGTATGCAGGGAGAAAACTAAAACTGATCTTCTGAAATGTCATTCATGGTCTTATGCTACCATCTAATGGAATTATTTAGCAACTGCAGTAGTATTGAATAAAGTATATCCCTACTAAAGTAGTAATTACTCAGAATTGCAAAATATGACATTTTCTAGTTAATTTTACCACTTACAACCATAAAATAACCATTTATAGTATAACAAACAATGAAACTGACATAAACCAAAAACACCATACATTTAGTTAACTGTATATATTTAAAAAACTATTTATTTAGATGGATGACATTATCTGCCAAAGTAACACCACTGTAGATAAAAAAGAGCTCTCCAGTAGGTGAACCAAAATATTCAAAGACCATTTTCTCAAAATTGAGGTTACAAGTTTATCATCTTTCAAAGCAGAATTACTTTCCCATTGTTCCTCAACTGTAGTGTATGATATACCTTTTTCTAGCTGAGTCTCTACTTTTATCCAATGTAAAAAACACAATTTCACATTTTGCTATGTAACCGAGCCGGTCAGTCACATTTGACTGTGTAAAACCGAGCAGTACTACTTATTTCAGCTGTGAGTGAGTCAGATATATATATTATGACTGTGTAAAACCTAGCAGTACTACTTATTTCTCTGAGAGTGAGGCAGATATATTATTACTGTGTAAAACCTAACAGTACTACTTATTTCTCTGAGAGTGAGGCAGATATATTATTACTGTGTAAAACCTAGCAGTACTACTTATTTCTCTGAGAGTGAGGCAGATATATAGCATTATGCAAAAAAACATGATTATTTGTCTCTCTGAAATGAAACCATCAAGTGATAGATTTTAAACAAATACATGTCTGTCATTGAACAACCCCATACCATGATTAGATAGTGGAAAAACACACCAATCTCTTTCATAATTTCTTTAAACAATTAAATCTAATTTACCAACATTTCTGAAAATGGATATATAGCGTTTTGGAATTTAACTATTTTTATGTTTCCCCATCTGAGCTCAGAGTAGATGAGAGACGTAATGTTTGTCTCTGTTGTGTTGAAGCCCAATCAAGCAGGAGAGACCAGCCTCCCCTGTACCCAGCTGTGTGTCCATGAAGAGTGACCGGTCTATGAAACAACCTATGAAGTTTAGAGAGGGAGACTTTTCTACTGAACAAAGGTAAGAAGAACTCATGTGTCATGGTCAGTGAGTTAAACAACACTGTCTCTAGTCATTTCTCCTCTCCCATTTTACCATTTATTTTTGTTGTTTTCATAATCCATAGGCTAATCCTTTTTTTCCATTTTCATAGTCCTGAAACAATATTAAACTAACACAACATTCCCTCCCTGTGAGTGTGGTGTGTGTGCACTCCCTGGATGAGGATATGTAATCGATATCCTGATTGTCTAGTCACTTTTATCCCTACCTACAGTTGAAGTCGGAAGTTTACATACGCTTAGGTTGGAGTTATTAAACTCGTTTTCAACCACTCCACACATTTCTCGTTAACAAACTATAGTTTTGGCAAGTCGGTTAGGACATCTACTTTGTGCATGACACAAGTAATTTTTCCAACAATTGTTTACAGACAGATTATTTAACTTATAATTCACTGTATCACAATTCCAGTGGGTCAGAAGTTTACATACACTAAGTTGACTGTGCCTTTGAACAGCTTGGAAAATTCCAGAAAATGATATCTTGGCTTTAGAAGCTTCTGATAGGCTAATTGACATCATTTGAGTCAATTGGAGGTGTCCCTGTGGATGTATTTCAAGGCCTACCTTCGAACTCAGTGCCTCTTTGCTTGACATCATGGGAAAATCAAAAGAAATCAGCCAAGACCTCAGACATAAAATTGTAGACCTCCACAAGTCTGGTTCAAGCTTGGGAGCAATTTCCAAACACCTAAAGGTACCACGTTCATCTGTACAAACAATAGTACGCAAGTATAAACACAATGGGACCACGCAGCCGTCATACCGCCTCAGGAAGGAGACGCGTTCTGTCTCCTAGAGATGAACGACTTTGGTGCGAAAAGTGCAAATCAATCCCAGAACAACAGCAAAGGACCTTGTGAAGATGCTGGAGGAAACAGGTACAAAAGTATCTATATTCACAGTAATAACTAGTCCTATATCGACATAACCTGAAAGGCCGCTCAGCAAGGAGAAGCCAATGCTCCAAAACCGCCATAAAAAAGCCAGACTACGGTTTGCAACTGCACATGGGGACAAAGATCGTACTTTTGGGGGAAATGTCCTCTGGTCTGATCAAACAAAAATATAACCGTTTGGCCATAATGACCATCGTTATGTTTGGAGGAAAAAGGGGGGTGGCTTGCAAGCTGAAGAACACCATCCCAACCGTGAAGCACAGGGGTGGCAGCATCATGCTGTGGGGGTGCTTTGCTGCAGGAGGGACTGGTGCACTTCACAAAATAGATGGCATCATGAGGAAGGAAAGTTACGTGGATATATTGAAGCAACATCTCAATGCTACCAAATACTAATTGAGTGTATGTAAACTTCTGACCCACTGGGAATGTGATGAAAGAAATAAAAGCTGAAATAAATCATTCTCTCTACTATTATTATGACATTTCACATTCTTAAAATAAAGTGGTGATCCTAACTGACCTAAGACAGGCATTTGTGAAAAACTGAGTTTAAATGTATTTGGCTAAGGTGTATGTAAACTTCCAACTTCAACTGTATGTAGGATCTTAATTTGAGCCAGTTTGCTACAGCAGGAAAATATTCCTGCAGCAACAGGAAATGTGGATCATAATTTATGTACATTTTTGTAAGGTTGATATATACTTCATATGAAAAAATCTATTCTGAAACTTTAGAAGTCGTTTTAAACCTCAAATACATTTCCTGCATTGCATGGAAGTTATTCTGCAGTGGGGGGTGATCAAATTAAGATCCTTTACTCAGAATTTTACTTGGTGATATGGTGCTGCTAGTGATAGACAACATTTAGAGACAGAATACAGACAGAGGAGTTTCCACAAAGTTTACGTACAACATTATACACACATAGCTAGAGTGAGCATTGAGCTATAAGAGAATGAACAGTGGATATACAAATTTATACAACAGGTGGGTCTAATCCTGAATGCTGATTGGTTAAAACCGCATTCCAGCCGGTGTCTATTCCACAAATTACCACCGGCTAAATCTATGACATTAAATGCCTATTTACTCTGTTCCATCTGACTGCGCAATCCACTATCTCATCAGCCCAGCCAGGCAATTTATAAACTTGATTTCCACTATAAAAAGCATCTAGACATTATCTCACATTTCTTTTAGACTAACATTTAGTTTTCAACAGCAGAGGTTTGTATAAACATTGCTGTCTGTCTCTCCGACATTTGCAACATTGTTTCAATATTCAAATTTGATCTCCAGCTGTCGCATAGTAATGAACGTGTCAGGAGTCGGGATGAGACAGACTGGCAGGCAGCTTTTCTCAACCAGTCGAAATCATGAATACAAAAGAAATATCAATAGAAAACAGGTCAAACTAAACAGTGCAGCTAGTTTGCAGTTTTTTTCATTTCACTTCACCAATTTGGACTATTTTGTGTATGTCCATTACATGAAATCCAAATAAAAATCAATTTAAATTACAGGTTGTAATGCAACAAAATAGGAAAAATGCCAAGGGGGGTGAATACTTTTGCAAGGCACTGTATTTGCACAGTTTGCTTAACAAAACCCGTGCCAATATATCTTACAAACACCGGCTTCTCAGGCATTATCACTTAGATACAGTACAGTGGGTATACAGGTGATTTACATAAACATAGTTCAGTTATTTAGTGTACAGTTCCGAGATGGCTTGATGTGGTGAGCAGCATAGAGGGCATAGTCCTTTAGTCTCTATGGACCAGATGGTAGTGTACAGTTCAGAGATGGCTTGATGTGGTGAGCAGCATAGAGTGTATAGTCCTTTAGTCTCCATGGACCAGATGGTAGTGTACAGTTCAGAGATGGCTTGATGTGGTGAGCAGCATAGAGTGTATAGTCCTTTAGTCTCTATGGGCCAGATGGTAGTGTACAGTTCAGAGATGGCTTGATGTGGTGTGCAGCATAGAGTGTATAGTCCTTAGGTCTCTATGGGCCAGATGGCCAGTTGGTGAGGGCTACAGCATGGGGAAAGAAACTGTTCAGATGGGGGTCTATAACATCCAATCACATAGGTTTACAGCAGCTGACAGTTGCAACGTCATTGCTAATAATGCAAACTGCCTTGGTTTAGATAAAAACAAGCTCTGTACAGATGTAGGATCTTAATTTAATCAGCCTGTTGCAGGAGAACTAAAAATGGTTGTGTATTGGAGGGTTAAAAAGGCTTCGGAAGTTTGTAATTTCCAATTTTCCACCTTTCCCTTTTGAAAAATGTAAATTTATTATAATCCACATAATAATTCAAATGTCGTGTTGCTTCTGGATTATAACAGATTGAAAGACAATAAATGGCCGACTTTTAATGAATACAAATACGTGTGAGACATGGCCTTGTGTTGCTGCACTGTCTATAACTACCTTAACAAACAGTGACTTATTATTATTATTGACAGTTAACATGGAGAAGAGATGTCACAACCAGATGTTCATCTGATTGCATTAAATAGCCTGACTGTTTCGATATGTCTGTTAGTAAATGTTTTATTTCTAAGAGATCATGAGTAAAAGAGAACAATGGACATTCTAGAATTAGTTGTCACTGTGTTCACCACAACCAACATGCTGCATCTCTGTTTAGGGGTCAGTGGTCTAAAATGAGTCTCTCTGGGGAGAGAGAGGAGGGGGGCCCTGCCTCTAAAATGCGTCTCTCTGGGGAACATGACACCAAAGCTAAGAGGTGAGATGACAATTTTATGAAGAATTTATTGATTTTATTTACAAAATAAATAGCTATCTTAAGATGAATGCACTTACTGTAAATCACTCTGGATTAGAGTATCTGCTAAATCAGGAGTTCTCAATCCGGGGTCAGTGGAGGTACTGCAGGGGTTCTGCAGCACCCTGACTGGACTCGTTGCAATGGAAGACATTTGATAGAATTTTAATACGACACGACCACTTTACCTACTCTTCATTATTGCCTAATATAACGGAATGCATATGTTTTTAACCAATTCTGATGTTTGTTACAAGTGGACTTTTGACAATATTACCATTATACCAACACACTCTTCACACCCGTTTAACAACTCTAAATAGCTTTGGCATCGTAGGCATCAAGTCCCTTGTCAAAAATGTTGCCTACAACGTTGCATACAATGTTCATTTTCATCGAACACATATTTCCCCCTAAATGCCTTCAATTGCCCAATTTATAGCCATGGCCAATTTATGATTATTTTTTAACAACGTGATGTTGCGCTCCAAAGGGATAACTTGAAATAACATGATGTAGGTAATTAAATAATCAAAAGAAAAATTTGTTTATTATACACTTAGAAAATAAGGTTCCTTATAGAACCAAAAATAATTATATCACTTCCTTAATATATGGAACCACTAAAAGTTAGATATATTTTTGGGTTCAGTGAAGAAGAACCTCTAGAGTTCTGATCAACGAAAGGTGATTGTTTTGAGGATGTGAACCCAGCAGCCCTCCAGTGGTCAGATCAAGCCCGCCCGTTTTTTCCAGCGCCCGGCCCGGGATTCGAACCAGCCACCTTTCTGCCATAGGTCCAACTCCTGCCACAGCTCCAACTCCTTAGCCGCTGGGCGAAAACCTGAGTTACTCTTCAGAAATAAGCATGAGTTAATATGCCAAAATGAAGACAACATGCTATGCAGACATTAATGGTATCACTTATACATAATTATTATACAGAAATCATTGCCAAAAGCACAAGACATACAGTTGCATGTAGGTTGCATGTAGGTCTATATTATTTATGGATTGATCACATAGAAATATACAAATGTTATTTTTAACTACTCCAAAGCAATTACATGTGTCGCAGGAACCACTGACTCGCTGCATTATTCTATAGTATTATCAAGACACCTGCTGTTAACTCTTAACTGGTTAGCTCATGAGGTGTCCTAAATATCTGCCGACTAGGTGGGACTAGAGGCTTCATGCATAGCTTTAATTTATACCCATAAGAGTAAAATGTTTTTATTCTCAGCACTTATACAACCAATGTTCTACTCTGAGACACTTTGTGGATATGGGCCCAGATCTCAAAATATTGTTATAAAAAAACTTTGAATGTTTGTTTTACATATAAAAATAAATAAATGAATATTACTAATGTAAGCCAGTGTAAAGACTGGGCTATGTATGCACTCACTAACTGTAAGTCACTCTGGATAAGAGCGTCTGCTAAGTGATTAAAATGTAAATGTAAATGTATTTTGTTGCACTGCTCATGTCCGCGTTCTGGAACTGCCCGCGTCCCCGTACAGAACTGTCCGCGTCCCCGTACAGAACTGTCCGCGTCCACGTACGGTTTGGCGCCAAGCATATTGTCCAGTTACGCGCAGAGTGGTCTGAGGTGATGTTGGGGAACAACGACGGAGTTTGTTACAGTGTTGAGACGCCAAAGTTTATTGTTCAATTTGCTTTTTGCGTAATGGTCAGTGACAGTATGAGTGTAGCCAGATCCTTTTCACTCGCTATCCTTGTTTCATCTTGTGGTTCACCGGATTCGTCATCATCCTCGAGGGACAGACGAACGACCTGCTAGCTATCCAAGCTAGTCGGTACAGCTAGCTAAGCTAGCTACTCTACCAGCAGCATCCTAGTTATCCTAGCTACCACTACATCATCACCGGCTGCCTGCATTTCTTGTGGACCGATGGAGCTCCCGGGTTGTTTCTTCCACCTGTTAAATACCGTGGAGGGCTTCTCCCTCTCTCGTTGACGGATGCTGGCCTCTGTCCGGTTCTCCTCTCTTCACTAGATGGACGGTAACTTTAGTGTTTAACCCCTCTGTGTCCAAGGACCAAACTTTTTAATAATATTTTCGGGCGCGCCAAGGTTTTTATTGTTTGTAAAACTTTAGTGGAGAGCTCTCAATTTGCCGGATTTTAGGTATATAAAGTGCCTTCAGAAAGTGTTCACACCCCTTGACTTTTTCCACATTTTGTTATGTTAAAGCCTGAATTTAAAATGCATAAAATTCAGATTTATTTGGTCACTGGCCTACACACAATACCCCATAATGTCAAAATGGAATTGTCTTTTACGAAGTCTTTACAAATTAATTAAAATGAAAAGCTGAAATGTCTTGAATCAGTAAGTATTTAATCCCTTTGTTATGGCAAGCCTGAAAAGTTTCAGGAGTAGAAATGCGCTTAACAAGTCACATAATAAGCAGTAGGAGTGCGTGGGTCAAATCACTGGGGAAGACAAGCCAGAAAAATACATATTACAATCTACAGTTGGTCTGAAGTTTACATACACCTTAGCTAATTACATTTAAACTCAGTTTTTCACAATTCCTGACATTTAATCCTAGTAAGAATTCCCTGTCTTAGGTCAGTTAGGATCACCACTTTATTTTAAGAATGTGAAATGTCTTTCATCACATTCCCAGTGGGTCAAAAGTTTACATACACTCAATTAGTATTTGGTAGTGTTGCCTTTAAATTGTTTAACTTGGGTCAAACGTTTGGGTAGCCTTCCACAAGCTTCCCACAATAAGTTGGGTGAATTTTGGCCCATTCCTCCTGACAGAGCTGGTGTAACTGAGTCAGGTTTATAGGCCTCCTTGCTCGCACACGCTTTTTCAGTTCTGCCCACAAATTTTCTATAGGATTGAGGTCAGGGCTTTGTGATGGCCACTCTAATACCTTGACTTTGTTGTCCTTAAGCCATTTTGCCACAACTTTGGAAGTATGCTTGGGGTCATTGTCCCTTTGGAAGACCCATTTGTGACCAAGCTTTAACTTCCTGACTGATGTCTTGAGATGTTGCTTCAAAATATCCACATAATTTTCATTCCTCATGATGCCATCTATTTTGTGAAGTGCACCAGTCCCGCCTGCAGCAAAGCACCCCAACAGCATAATGCTGCCACCCCTGTGCTTCACGGTTGGGATGGTGTTCTTTGGCTTGCAAGCAACACCCTTTTTCCTCCAAACATAACGATGGTCATTATGGCCAAACAGTTCAATTTTTGTTTCATCAGACCAGAGGACATTTCTCCAAAAAGTATGATCTTCGTCCCCATGTGCAGATGCAAACCGTAGTCTGGCTTTTTTATGGCGGTTTTGGAGCAGTGGCTTCTTCCTTGCTGAGCGGCCTTTCAGGTTATGTCGATATAGGACTCGTTTTAATGTGGATATAGATACTTTTGTACGCGTTTCCTCCAGCATCTTCACAAAGTCCTTTGCTGTTGTTCTGGGATTGATTTTCACTTTTCGCACCAAAGCACGTTCATCTCTAGGAGACAGGACGCGTCTCCTTCCTGAGCGGTATGACAGCTGCATGGTCCCATGGTGTTTATACTTGCGCATCGATTGTTTGTACAGATGAACGTGGTACCTTCAGGCGTTTGGAAATTGCTCAAGATTGTGCAAAGCTGTCATCAAGGCAAAGGGTGGCTACTTTGAAGAATCTCAAATATAAAATATTTTTTTATTTGTTTAATACTTTTTTGGTTACTACATGATTCCATGTGTGTTATTTCATAGTTTTGATGTCTTCACTATTATTCTACAATGTAGAAAATAGTAAAAATTAAAGAAAAACCCTTAAATGAGTAGGTGTGTCCAAACCTTTGACTGGTACTGTATATATGTATTTATTTTTACACATACACTATATATACAAAAGTATGTGGACACCCCATCAAATTAGTGGATTCGGCTATTTCAGTCGCACCCGTTGCTGACAGGTGTATAAAATCGAGCACACCGCCATGCAATCTCCATAGACAAACATTAGCAGTAGAATGGCTTTACTGAAGAGCACAGTGACTTTCAACGTGGCACGGTCATAGGATGCAACATTTCCAACAAGCTCGCCGCCATTGGACTCTGGAGCAGTGGAAACACGATCACACTTGATCACGCTTCACCATCTGGCAGTCCGACGGACCAATCTGGGTTTAGGCGGATGCCAGGAGAACGCTACCTGCCCTAATGCATAGTGCCAACTGTAAAGTTTGGTGGAGGAGGAATAATGGTCTGGGGCTGTTTTTCGTGGTTCGGGCTAGGCCCCTTAGTTCCAGTGAAGGGAAATCTTAACGCTACCGCATACAATGACATTCTAGACGATTCTGTGCACAAAGCAAGGTCCATACAGAAATGGTTTGAACTGGAAGAACTTGACTGGCCTGCACAGAGCCCTGACCTCAACCCCATCGAACACCTTTGGAATGCCTACTGCGAGCCAGGCCTAATCGCCCAACATCAGTGCCCGACCTCACTAATTCTCTTGTTGCTGAATGGAAGCAAGTCCCGCAGCAATGTTCCAACATCTAGTGGAAAGCCTTCCCAGAAGAGTGGAGGCTGGTATAGCAGCAAAGGGGGAACCAACTCCATATTAATGCCCATGATTTTGGAATGAGATGTTGGACCAGCAGGTGTAATGAGATGTTGGACCAGCAGGTGTAATGAGATGTTGGACCAGCAGGTGTAATGAGATGTTGGACCAGCAGGTGTAATGAGATGTTGGACCAGCAGGTGTAATGAGATGTTGGACCAGCAGGTGTAATGAGATGTTGGACCAGCAGGTGTAATGAGATGTTGGACCAGCAGGTGTAATGAGATGTTGGACCAGCAGGTGTAATGAGATGTTGGACCAGCAGGTGTAATGAGATGTTGGACCAGCAGGTGTAATGAGATGTTGAACCAGCAGGTGTAATGAGATGTTGGACCAGCAGGTGTAATGAGATGTTGGACCAGCAGGTGTAATGAGATGTTGGACCAGCAGGTGTCCACATACTTTTGATAATGTAGTGTCTGTTTGGTGAAGTAATAAAGAAGGTGTAATATTTTGGGTAGATGTTCCTAGAACAGATTATAACTATATATGGACATATTATAAAGTATGTGCATGAATAGACTCTTAAGGATTAAAGTGGAACTGAGATGAGGAAGTGAATCAGGAGGCTCAATATTAGGAGGGTGTTCTTAATGTTTTTTACACTGTTTGTTTGTTGCTTTATGTAATGACATATATTTAAATGCTTTGTGTAATGTCACATAATTTAATGCTTTATGTAATGGCATATATTTTAATGCTTTATGTACACTGAGTGTACAAAACATTATGAACACATGCTTTTTCCATGACATAGATTGATAAGGTGAATCCAGGTGAAAGATATGATCTCTTATTTATGTAACTTGTTAAATCAACTTCAATCAGTGTAGATGAAGGGGAGGAGACAGGTTAATGAATGATTTTTAAGCCTTGAGACAATTGAGACATGGATTGTGTAAATGTGCCATTCAGATGGTGAATAGGCAAGACAAAATATTTACGTGTCTTTGAACGGGGTATGGTAGTAGGTACCAGGCACACAGGTTTTTGTCAAGAACTGCAACGCTGCTGGGTTGTTCACGCTCAAAAGTTTCCTGTGTGTATCAAGAATGGTCCACCACCCAAAGGACATCCAGCCATTTTGACCCAACTGTGGGACGCATTGGAGTCAACATGGGCCAGCATCCCTGTGGGACGCTTTCGACACCTTGTAGAGTCCATGCCCCGACGAGTTGAGGCTGTTCTGAGGGCAAAAGAGAGGGGAGGTGCAACTCAATATTTGTAAGGTGTTCTTAATGTTTTGTATACTCAGTGTATGTTTTTTGCTTTATGTAATGGCATATGTTTTATTGCTTCATGTAATGTATTTTATCTATTGAAATATAGTTTTGATATATTTTATAATGTAGTTTCATGGTGATTTATTATGTTTTCCAGAATCTCCAACCAAACTCTGAGATCAGTCTCTCCAGTACCCAGTCATCTGTCCATGAAGAGTGACTTCTCTATGGATCAACCTATACATTTTAGTGATGGACCAGTGACCTTTGACCCTAGGTAAGTTACTGGTCAGAGTTGATGATATTACTATTGAAGATGAGAATATTCTAGATCTGAAACCAGATGTATGTTGTGTATCTGAGTATATACTGTAAAGCATCTGCTTATAATTAGTTGTTTATGTCATATATTTTAATACACTGAGTGTACAAAACATTATGAACACCTGCTTTTTCCGTGACATAGATTGATGAGATGAATCCAGGTGAAAGATATGATCTCTTATTTATGTAACTTGTTAAATAAACTTCAATCAGTGTAGATGAAGGGGAGGAGACAGGTTAATGAATGATTTTTAAGCCTTGAGACAATTGAGACATGGATTGTGTAAATGTGCCATTCAGATGGTGAATAGGCAAGACAAAATATTTACGTGTCTTTGAACGGGGTATGGTAGTAGGTACCAGGCACACAGGTTTTTGTCAAGAACTGCAACGCTGCTGGGTTGTTCACGCTCAAAAGTTTCCTGTGTGTATCAAGAATGGTCCACCACCCAAAGGACATCCAGCCATTTTGACCCAACTGTGGGACGCATTGGAGTCAACATGGGCCAGCATCCCTGTGGGACGCTTTCGACACCTTGTAGAGTCCATGCCCCGACGAGTTGAGGCTGTTCTGAGGGCAAAAGAGAGGGGAGGTGCAACTCATTATTAGGAAGGTGTTCTTAATGTTTTGTATACTTAGTGTATGTTTTTTGCTTTATGTAATGGCATATATTTTATTGCTTCATGTAATGTATTTTATCTATTGAAATATAGTTTTGATATATTTTAAAATGTAGTTTCATGGGGATTTATGTTTTCCAGAATCTCCAGCCAAACTCGGAGATCAGTCTCTCCAGTACCCAGTCATCTGTCCATGAAGAGTGACTTCTATGGATCAACCTATACATTTTAGTGATGGACCAGTGACCTTTGACCCTAGGTAAGTTACTGGTCAGAGTTGATGATATTACTATTGAAGAGGAGAATCTTCTAGATCTGAAGCCAGATGTATTTTGTGTATCTGAGTATATACTGTAAAGCATCTGCTTATAATTAGTTGTTTATGTCATATATTTTAATACACTGAGTGTACAAAACATTATGAACACCTGCTTTTTCCATGACATAGATTGATGAGATGAATCCAGGTGAAAGATATGATCTCTTATTTATGTAACTTGTTAAATAAACTTCAATCAGTGTAGATGAAGGGGAGGAGACAGGTTAATGAATGATTTTTAAGCCTTGAGACAATTGAGACATGGATTGTGTAAATGTGCCATTCAGATGGTGAATAGGCAAGACAAAATATTTAAGTGCATTTGAACGGGGTATGGTAGTAGGTACCAGGCACACAGGTTTTTGTCAAGAACTGCAACGCTGCTGGGTTGTTAAAGCTCAAACGTTTCCTGTGTGTATCAAGAATGGTCCTCTACCCAAAGGACATCCAGCCATTTTGACACAACTGTGGGACGCATTGGCGTCAACATGGGCCAGCATCCCTGTGGGACGCTTTCGACACCTTGTAGAGTCCATGCCCCGACGAGTTGAGGCTGTTCTGAGGGCAAAAGAGAGGGGAGGTGCAACTCAATATTAGGAAGGTGTTCTTAATGTTTTGTATACTCAGTGTATGTTTTTGCTTTATGTAATGGCATATATTTTATTGCTTCATGTAATGTATTTTATCTATTGAAATATAGTTTTGATATATTTTAAAATGTAGTTTCATGGGGATTTATGTTTTCCAGAATCTCCAACCAAACTCGGAGATCAGTCTCTCCAGTACCCAGTCATCTGTCCATGAAGAGTGACTTCTCTATGGATCAACCTATACATTTTAGTGATGGACCAGTGACCTTTGACCCTAGGTAAGTTACTGGTCAGAGTTGATGATATTACTATTGAAGAGGAGAATCTTCTAGATCTGAAACCAGATGTATGTTGTGTATCTGAGTATATACTGTAAAGCATCTGCTTATAATTAGTTGTTTATGTCATATATTTTAATACACTGAGTGTACAAAACATTATGAACACCTGCTTTTTCCGTGACATAGATTGATGAGATGAATCCAGGTGAAAGATATGATCTCTTTTTTATGTAACTTGTTAAATAAACTTCAATCAGTGTAGATGAAGGGGAGGAGACAGGTTAATGAATGATTTTTAAGCCTTGAGACAATTGAGACATGGATTGTGTAAATGTGCCATTCAGATGGTGAATAGGCAAGACAAAATATTTACGTGTCTTTGAACGGAGTATGGTAGTAGGTACCAGGCACACAGGTTTTTGTCAAGAACTGCAACGCTGCTGGGTTGTTAAAGCTCAAAAGTTTCCTGTGTGTATCAAGAATGGTCCTCTACCCAAAGGACATCCAGCCATTTTGACACAACTGTGGGACGACATGGCGTCAGCATGGGCCAGCATCCCTGTGGGACGCTTTCGACACCTTGTAGAGTCCATGCCCCGACGCAGTTGAGGCTGTTCTGAGGGCAAAAGAGAGGGGAGGTGCAACTCATTATTAGGAAGGTGTTCTTAATGTTTTGTATACTTAGTGTATGTTTTTTGCTTTATGTAATGGCATATATTTTATTGCTTCATGTAATGTATTTTATCTATTGAAATATAGTTTTGATATATTTTAAAATGTAGTTTCATGGGGATTTATGTTTTCCAGAATCTCCAGCCAAACTCTGAGATCAGTCTCTCCAGTACCCAGTCATCTGTCCATGAAGAGTGACTTCTCTATGGATCAACCTATACATTTTAGTGATGGACCAGTGACCTTTGACCCTAGGTAAGTTACTGGTCAGGAGTTGATGATATTACTATTGAAGAGGAGAATCTTCTAGATCTGAAGCCAGATGTATTTTGTGTATCTGAGTATATACTGTAAAGCATCTGCTTATAATTAGTTGTTTATGTCATATATTTTAATACACTGAGTGTACAAAACATTATGAACACCTGCTTTTTCCATGACATAGATTGATGAGATGAATCCAGGTGAAAGATATGATCTCTTATTTATGTAACTTGTTAAATAAACTTCAATCAGTGTAGATGAAGGGGAGGAGACAGGTTAATGAATGATTTTTAAGCCTTGAGACAATTGAGACATGGATTGTGTAAATGTGCCATTCAGATGGTGAATAGGCAAGACAAAATATTTAAGTGCATTTGAACGGGGTATGGTAGTAGGTACCAGGCACACAGGTTTTTGTCAAGAACTGCAACGCTGCTGGGTTGTTAAAGCTCAAACGTTTCCTGTGTGTATCAAGAATGGTCCTCTACCCAAAGGACATCCAGCCATTTTGACACAACTGTGGGACGCATTGGCGTCAACATGGGCCAGCATCCCTGTGGGACGCTTCGACACCTTGTAGAGTCCATGCCCCGACGAGTTGAGGCTGTTCTGAGGGCAAAAGAGAGGGGAGGTGCAACTCAATATTAGGAAGGTGTTCTTAATGTTTTGTATACTCAGTGTATGTTTTTGCTTTATGTAATGGCATATATTTTATTGCTTCATGTAATGTATTTTATCTATTGAAATATAGTTTTGATATATTTTATAATGTAGTTTCATGGTGATTTATTATGTTTTCCAGAATCTCCAACCAAACTCTGAGATCAGTCTCTCCAGTACCCAGTCATCTGTCCATGAAGAGTGACTTCTCTATGGATCAACCTATACATTTTAGTGATGGACCAGTGACCTTTGACCCTAGGTAAGTTACTGGTAGAATGTTTTATATTACTATTGAAGTGGAGAACAAATATGTATTTTGTGTATCTGAGTAGAAACTGTAAAGCAGGAGGGGGCTTTGTGTGTTTTGTCCAATCAGTGTATATTTTAACATGTTGTTTCATAGTGGTTTATTTTGGTCATATAGTTTAGTAATACCACTGTGGACATGTTTCTACTACCTGAGTTCATATAGTTTAGTAATACCACTGTGGACATGTTTCTACAACCTTCTGAGTTCATATAGTTTAGTAATACCACTGTGGACATGTTTCTACAACCTTCTGAGTTCATATAGTTTAGTAATACCACTGTGGACATGTTTCCACAACCTGAGTTCATATAGTTTAGTAATACCACTGTGGACATGTTTCTACAACCTTCTGAGTTCATATAGTTTAGTAATACCACTGTGGACATGTTTCTACAACCTTCTGAGTTCATATAGTTTAGTAATACCACTGTGGACATGTTTCTACAACCTTCTGAGTTCATATAGTTTAGTAATACCACTGTGGACATGTTTCTACAACCTTCTGAGGTCATATAGTTTAGTAATACCACTGTGGACATGTTATCCATTCCAGAGGCTACTACCACACTCAGAGAGCAGAGTATTCTGTTCCCAGCTGTCTGTCTATGAACAGTATTAACATCTACAATCTCTCTCTCCTTTATCTCTGTAGTGGATGGTCTACTCTGTTAGAGGATCAG
Source organism: Coregonus clupeaformis (assembly GCF_020615455.1). Lineage (NCBI taxonomy): Eukaryota > Metazoa > Chordata > Actinopteri > Salmoniformes > Salmonidae > Coregonus > Coregonus clupeaformis. The sequence continues at coordinate 380,507 of NW_025533604.1, read as the reverse complement.
TATTAACATCTACAATCTCTCTCTCCTTTATCTCCGTAGTGGATGATCTACTCTGTTAAAGGATCAGTATTAACATCTACAATCTCTCTCCTTTATCTCTGTAGTGGAAGGTCTACTCTGTTAAAGGATCAGTATTAACATCTACAATCTCTCTCTCTTTATCTCTGTAGTGGAAGGTCTACTCTGTTAAAGGATCAGTATTAACATCTACAATCTCTCTCTCCTTTATCTCTGTAGTGGAAGGTCTACTCTGTTAGAGGATCAGTATTAACATCTACAATCTCTCTCTCCTTTATCTCTGTAGTGGATGGTCTACTCTGCCAGAGGATCAGTATTAACATCTACAATCTCTCTCTCTCCTTTATCTCTGTAGTGGAAGGTCTACTCTGTTAGAGGATCAGTATTAACATCTACAATCTCTCTCTCCCTTTATCTCTGTAGTGGATGGTCTACTCTGTTAGAGGATCAGTATTAACATCTACAATCTCTCTCTCCTTTATCTCTGTA
>NW_025533604.1:370000-375000 GCF_020615455.1 Coregonus clupeaformis | reverse complement strand
GTGTCTGCTGTCACCCAGACATCGTCTGTCGATGTTCTGCTGACAAACCTCATCAAGGGGAATCTGCTTCCCTCTGCTCTCCTATGGATAACCTCCCGACCAGCAGCAACCAATCAGATCCCCCTAAGTGTGTTGACCAGGTGACAGAGGTACGAGGGTTCAATGACCCACAGAAGGAGGAGTACTTCAGGAAGAGATTCAGTGATGAGGACCTGGCCAGCAGAATCATCTCACACATAAAGACATCAAGGAGCCTCCACATCATGTGCCACATGCCAGTCTTCTGTTGGATTTCTGCTGTAGTCCTTGAACACATGTTGAGTACAGACAAGAGGAGAGAGATGCCCACGACTCTGACTGAGATGTCAATAAACTTCCTGCTCATTCAGACCAGCCTGAAGAACCAGAAGTATCATGGAAGAGATGAGATGGATCAACAGGAGCTCATGGAGTCAGATAAGGAAATTCTTCTGAAGCTGGGGGAAGCTGGCGTTTGAAAATCTGGAGAAGGGTAATCTCATGTTCTATGAAGAAGACCTGAAAGAGTGTGGCATTGATGTCAAAGAAGCCTCAGTGTACTCAGGAGTGTGCACACAAATCTTTAAAGAAGAGTCTGTGTTATTTCAGAGAGTGGTGTACTGCTTTGTTCATCTGAGCATTCAGGAGTTTCTCTCAGCTGTCTACATGTACCATTGTTACACAACCAAGAACATGGATGCACTGAAGCCCCTCCTCAAGAGAAAGTCTAGAGCTGCATCTGAAGAGCTAACCTTGCATGAGCTGCTGAAGAGTACCGTGGATAAAGCCTTGGAGAGCAAGAACGGACACCTGGACCTCTTTGTCCGCTTCCTTCATGGCATGTCACTGGAGTCCAATCAGAAACTCCTACGAGGTCTGGTGACACAGACAGAAAGCAGTCCAGACAGCGTCCAGAAAACAATCCGATCCCTTAAGGTGATGCAGAGGAAGAACATCTCCCCTGAGAGGTGCATTAATCTCTTCCACTGTCTGATAGAGATGAAAGACCATTCAGTACAGGAGGAAATCCAAGCGTACTTGAGGTCAGAGAAGAGATCCAAAACCTCACACTTTCTCAGTGTTCAGCACTGGCCTACATGCTACAGATATCAGAGGAGGTTCTGGATGTGTTTGACCCGAAGGTATACAAGACATCAGAGGAGGGTCGTAGGAGACTGCTCCCAGCTGTGAGAGGCTGCAGGAAAGCTCTGTAAGTATTCATGGAAATATCCCACACCAAAATAAATTGTAGTTACAGCAGCATTTTTATTGGCTGACTGGCTCTGTAAGTACTCATGTGACTATCCCTCAGACCAAACTTTACTGTATGTAAGAACAACAACTTTTCATTGGCTGACTAAACTTTCTATTAGCTGAAAAGTCTTAAACAAACTGTAATACAAACGGATCAGAAAAGTTGTAGCATTGAGACATCTATACACAGTGTTCACATTATTAGTGCAGGGGTAACTGTAAGCAGGAAAAGCTAAATGTAACATTTTAATACAACCTGTCCCTCATGGTATTTACTCTGTTGACAGACTCACTGGCTGTAAACTCACAGACACATCCTGTGAAGTGTTGGCCTCAGTTCTCAGTTCAAACCCCTCACACCTGAGAGGCTGGATCTGAGTAACAATGACCTGAAGGATTCAGGAGTGAAGCTGCTCTCTGCTGGACTGGGGAATCCCCACTGTAAACTGGAGACTCTGAGGTCAGTATTCCTGTAGTTGGTCAACAAGTGATAATTGTTCACCAGATCCACATGTGTTTACCAGGGCACACATAGTCCACACCATATGTGTTTGGACAGTGAAGCTTACAGTTTTACATTTGGTGCTATGCTCCAGCATTTGGATTTGAAATTGTTTCATGTTAGGTGACAGTACAGAATGTAAATTTTTATTTGAGGGTATTTTCATACATACCTGTTTTACTGTTTAGAAATGAAAGCACTTTATGTGTCTATTTCTCCCATTTGAAAAAGTCTTAATTATTTGGACAAATTCATTTAGTCATAAGTTTAGTATTTGGTCCCATATTCTTACCTGCAGTGATTACATCAAGCTTGTGATTCTACAAACGTGTTGGAATACATTTGCAGTTTGTCTTGGTTGTGTTTTTGGATGATGTTTTCCCCAATAGAAACTGAATGGTGAATAATGTCCTGTCATTTTGGAGTCACTTCACTTGTATTGTCAGTAAGAATAGAAGATGTTTCTGAACACTTCTACATTCATGTGGATGCTACCATGATTATGAATAATCATGAATGAATCGTGAATGATGATGAATGAGAAAGTTACAGAGGAACAAGGATCATACCCCCTCTGTTATTGGTAATGGTGAGAGGTTAGCATGTTTTGTTGTAGCCTCTGTAACTTTCTCACTCATTATTATTCATGATTCATTCATGATTTTTCTTAATCATGGCATCATCAGGATTAATTTAGTAGTGTTTAGAAACATGTTATCTACTCACTTAGACAGAAAATTACTCCAGTCATCATCCACCATTCAGTTACTATCGGGCAAAAACATAACCCAAAAACACAACCAAAACAAACTGCAAATGCAACCAACGAGTTTACAACCAAATACTCAACTTTTGTCTGCTTTAATGAATTATAAGTCAAATGGTCAGAATACTTATGACTTCTTCAAATGGGGGACTAGATACATAAAGTGCTTTCATTTCTAAACGGTGAAACAGATATGTATTAAAATACCCTCAAATAAAAGGTGACATTATATACTGTCACCTCACATGAAACATTTGATCTCAAATCCAAAATGCTGGAGTAAAGAGTCACATTTAAAATGTCAGTTTCACTGTCAAAATAGATATGGAATGTGGACTGTATACTCAATACAATCTAAATCTGATACCTCACTGTCTGTCTTTTGACTGATACTGCTTTTTAAACTGGTCTGGTCAGTCTACTCAAATATTTGTAATATGCATTTTTCTATCTACAAGCAATACTTTCGATAATTTGTCATTTCTAATAATGAAACATTCATTTATGAATAGATATGGCAGGTTTCAGGACACTGATATATCTGAATATGTTGAAAAAAATATACTGCCACTATTTTAACCACCAATGAATAGCAGTGTGGTTTAAATATGATTTGACTCTTTTGCAGGCTGTCAGGCTGTCTAGTCACAGAGGAAGGCTGTGCTTCTCTGGTCTCAGCTTTGAAGTCAAACCCCTCACACCTGAGAGCTGGACCTGAGTAACAATGACCTGGAAGGATTCAGGAGTGAAGCTGCTCTCTGCTGGACTGGGGAATCCCCACTGTAAACTGGAGACTCTGAGGTCAGTATTCCTGTAGTTGGTCAACAAGTGATAACTGTTCACCAGATCCACATGTGTTTACCAGGCACACATAGTCCACACCATATGTGCTTGGACAGTGAAGCTTACAGTTTTACATTTGGTGCTATGCTCCAGCATTTTGGATTTGAGATAGAATGTTTCATATTAAGTGACAGTATATAATGTCACCTTTTATTTGAGGATATTCATACATATCTGTGATACTGTTTAGAAATGAAAGCACTGTATGTATCTAGTTCTCCCATTTGAAAAAGTCGTAATAATTTGGACACATTCTCTTATATTGTACTAAAGTAATCATAAGTTTAGTATTTGGTCCCATATTCCTACCTGCAGTGATTACATCAAGCCTGTGATTCTACAAACTTGTTGAATGCATTTGCAGTTTGTCTTGGTTGTGTTTTGGATGATGTTTTTCCCAATAGAAACTGAATGGTGAATAATGTCCTGTCATTTTGGAGTCACTTCACTTGTATTGTCAGTAAGAATAGAAGATGTTTCTGAACACTTCTACATTCATGTGGATGCTACCATGATTATGAATAATCATGAATGAATCGTGAATGATGATGAATGAGAAAGTTACAGAGGAACAAGGATCATTCCCCCTCTGTTATTGGTAATGGTGAGAGGTTAGCATGTTTTGTTGTAGCCTCTGTAACTTTCTCACTCATTATTATTCATGATTCATTCATGATTTTTCTTAATCAAGGCATCATCAGGATTAATTTAGTAGTGTTTAGAAACATGTTATCTACTCACTTAGACAGAAAATTACTCCAGTCATCATCCACCATTCAGTTACTATTGGACAAAACATAACCCAAAACACAACCAAAACAAACTGCAAATGCAACCAACAAGTTTGAGACCAAATACTAAACTTTTGGCTACTTTAATACACTATAAGTGAATTGGTCAGAATACTTATGACATCTTCAAATAGGGGGACTAGATACATAAAGTTCTTTCATTTCTAAACGGTGAAACAGATATGTATTAAAATACCCTCAAATAAAAGGTGACATTATATACTGTCACCTCATATGAAACATTTGATCTGAAATCCAAAATGCTGGAGTATAGAGCCACATTTAAAATGTTAGCTTCACTGTCAAAATAGAGATGGTGTGGACTGTATACTCAATACAATCTAAATCTGATACCTCACTGTCTGTCTTTTGACTGATACTGCTTTTTAAACTGCTCTGGTCAGTCTACTCAAATATGTGTACTATACATATTTCTCTCTACAAGCAATATTATGATAATTTCTAATAATGATACATTAATTTATGAATAGATGTGGCCGGTTTCAGGACACTGGTATATCTTAATATGTAGAAAAAGATACTGCCACTATTTTGACCACCAAAGAATAGCAGTGTGGTTTTAATATGATTTGACTCTTTGCAGGCTGTCAGGCTGTCTAGTCACAGAGGAAGGCTGTGCTTCTCTGGTCTCAGCTCTGAAGTCAAACCTCACACCTGAGAGAGCTGGACCTGAGCTACAATCACCCAGGAGACTCAGGAGTCAGACTGCTCTCTGCTGGACTGGAGGATCCACACTGCAGACTGGAGAAACTCCAAGTATGTAGAGGGTTTGATGTCAATGTTCATATCAGACATGTTGGAGTTA
>NW_025533604.1:325000-362500 GCF_020615455.1 Coregonus clupeaformis | reverse complement strand
GTATATTGGGGTTGTGCTGCAGAGCATCATGGGGGTTTGAATGTGTTGAGATGATCCGTTCCAGATAAATGGTTGAACTGATTCCTGTCTCCCCGTCTCACCACTATTGAATTGTTATACAGACGTGGTTATGAAACCCACGAGACATAACAAAAGATTGGTGATGAGTAAGTCTGAATCTACAGGAACTATTCTGTCTGGAAGAAGTGGGTTTTTACAACTGTTTAAAACTGTTATTTTCTGTGGTCCAGTCTAGGCTAATGTTAGCACAGTTTATTGCTAGCAGAGGCAAGTGCATAGTCGAGCTAGCTAAGAATGAGAGTTAACCAGTGGTGTAAAAGTACTTCGGGAAAAAATACTTTAAAGTACATAACAAACAGATTCAAGAAAAAAGGGGACTATATTAAAACAATAGGAGAAGTACTACTACTTACAGCCACACAAAACATTGCACAAAAGAGGACACGATGAGTCTGCAGAGTCTGATAATAAATGGAACTTCATGGCAATCCTAGAAACAATAGCTAAGCATGACACAACTGTGGAAAAAAGGTTGACTTCCATTCATAATGCAAAATACACAAGCAAAGGGATTCAGAATGAGGTTCTGAGTTGTTTGGCAGACATGGTTCCAACAGAGATGATAGAAGAAGTGAAAGACAGTGAGGTCTTCAGCATAATGGCAGACGGAAAAAAAAAGATGTTAAAAACAAAAGGATCAGATATCTCCAGTACTCAGGTACTATTTCAGTGGAGCTGTCCATGAGAGCTGTCTCCACTTTGAATCGGCTGATCCACTAGATGCAGCAGGGCTTACTGACTAAATCATACACATATTAGAAAGTCATGGTCTTGAATACAAAACCAACCTAGTAGGCCAAGCATATGACGGTGCTTCAGTTATGAGCGGCAAGCATTCAGGCGTCCAGGCAACGCATTAAAGAACAAGCAAAGCCTTTTACCTCCACTGCAGTGCACACTGTCTACACTTAGTTTTAGTGGATACAGTCAAAGCTGTCCCTGAGGTAGGACAGTTCTTCTCCTTACTAGAAAGACTGTATGAATTCACATCTGGGTCATACATGTGCATCAAAAATGGCTTAGCGTACAAGAGAGATGTACCCAGGGGGCACCTAGAGAGCTTCAGAGACTAAGTGACACTCGCTGGGCATGTCGACATATGGCTCTACATACTATTATGGATAGATTGCCTGCCGTTAAGCGAGTCCTGCAAGACATAGTCCAAGAACACAACGGTGACAGATCTGTTGAGGCACGAGGTCTGCTTGCACAGATAGATTTACAATTCATTGTGTTCCTTGTTCCACTCCATAAAGTTTTTGGAGAAGCAACATTTCTATCAGAGATGCTACAGTCTTCATGACTTGACCTGTCAAAGGCTGTTGATTTAGTTGAAGCCTTAGTTCAAACGTTGAATGACTACAGGGATGAGTCATTTTTTGATGACCTATGGAATGAAGTGTTGAACACAGCTGAGCAATGTGATACTGCAATACAGCCCCCTGCAAAACCACCAAAAAAGCTAAGCTCTCAATTTAATGGAGACTGTCTACTCAGTACAGTAGGTCAGAGGTCAGATTCAGAAATAGATTAAAGACAGTTTTCCTACAACCTTTTTCTACCCTGTCTTAGATCAGATGCTCAATGAGCTCAACAGATGATTCTCTAGCTGAGAAACTGTGACATAATGAATGGCATCCAAACTCTAAACCCCAAAAAGTGATGCATTTCTCAAAGATAAGTCCCTGTTTCCATTTACTAGAATGTATGAATCAAATATTGAGGACTTGGGGCATGAACTACATCAGTTCAGAAGAATTTGACAAAGGAAAATCCAGAGTGGCATGCAGAGACCCTCCAGTGTAGTAGAGATAGCATTATTCATTCAGCCTTATAAAGAAGTTTTCTTTCAGCTCTTTAAACTGTGCAGAATAGCTGTTTCAATCCCTGTTAGTACCGCTTCTTGTGAACAGAGTTTTTCTGCACTAAAGCTAGTGAAAACGTAACTTAGGTCCACAATGTCAGATGAAAGATGGAGCAATTTAGGTGTATTAAGTATTGAGTCAAGGAGAGCAAAGGCCTTGAATCCAGATCGAATTTGGCGGATCTTTTTGTAAGAAACCACAAAAACCGTAGAATACAGTTGATGTAACTGATAGTGAATATGTAATGCAAATGACAAAATGTAAATGCAAATAATAAATAGTTGAATGATTATAAACAGGTCATTTGTCTATGTGATGTCTGCAATTTAGTGAAGAAAACGACATGACAACAATAATGTGTGATGTAACTGGCCCCTCTAACAGCACAACTGGCCCCAGCCTGGCCCCCTCCCACTGGGAATGTTCTCGAACCACCACTGCTGCTACGGCCATTGGCCCGGTTATTGTTGAATAATAATGAAGCTAGGTCGATTCAATTCAAATAATATAGCTAGTAACTTCAAAATACTTACAGCTGAAATACACTGCCGTTTTCTTTGTGAACATGGTGAGATGGAGGAAGCCGCATCCACATGTAGAGTTGTTGGGGAGGGGACAAGTTTCCCAAATAGACACTGGCTTTGGATCAGGTTTAAATTCCTCCCACTAATGATCCTTGTTAGGTTTGGGGGAGGGGAAGCTGATCCTCAGATCTGTATCTACGGGAAACTTCACCCCAGCAAAGAGAGACGGGGAAGAGGAGGAGAGAGAGCGTTGCTCTCAGGATTGACAGATCATGTACAAAATCTACCAGTAGGAAATTGGTGTCAGAATATAATATCTGTACCTTTAGCAGTTCTAATGTCTTCATTTGCTCCATTTCATTAGTCTTGTTGATTGATTGCTGATATCTTGTTTCACAGGTGAGATGGTGTTGATGAAGAGCATCCATCCGTTTTAGTACTGCATTAATAGTAATGCATTCATAGACATATAGTTGATACTGGTGGTCCTACCCATCCCCCACTTCACTCCATTAACCCTACACTTGCTGCTCACATGGTGGTTTGTCTAAATGTATCTGACTTTAGGTCAGCTTTTAAGGTTCAGAAGGTAAAGATTGTGTTAGGCTGTGTCAGGAGCACTAGTGGTAGTGCTGCCGCTCCCAGATCACACATTGCCCTATATAAGTATATACTGTAGCAAGCTGAACCCAACACCTACCAATTACCACATTCTGATCTCTTGGTGTAATGGATAAGGTGTTGGCTTGATAGTCGCTGGACCTGGGTTCGAGTCCCGGTTGGAGCTACCCCCAAATTTGTTACATTGGTGTCAGAAGTGGGATAGTGCCTGTGAGGCCATCAAAGAGGCGTGTACAAGTGAGAGACTTGCTATAAATAAGTATGGGGGCATGCTCTCCCCAAGGAAGGGGGTAATGTAGCGACCTTAATCCAACACCTAGCCACATCATCGAGAGGTTCGGACCTCTTGGCGTAGCGCTTGTTGGGTTCTGACTTCTAAACATGAAATAGACTTATTCATGTCACTGAGGGAGAGAGGGGAATGTATAATGTTTACATTCTGTCAGGATATGTTATTGTTAGTCATCAGGGATCCTATGGGAGGAGAAGAGACACAGTCTGGTACAAGTCAACATGACAGTCGTGAGTTGGGGAGGAGTGAGCAATTTGGGCAGAGGTCAGGTTAGATGAAGTGAGGAAGAACATATATCACTAATCTTCTGGATAGCAACAGAGGTGTATTGGCTGTTCAGATGTGGAAGGAGGGGCTCAGCATAGGAGAAAGGGTTAAATATCAGTGCTTGTGGAATGTGTTCTTTGTCTTATGCAGCTGTATGATCCAATGGGTGAATAAACTTGGTTTGAGCTTTACTAAACGTCCCTGAGTTTTACTAGGTTCATTTAGAACCTAACACGCCTTAAGGTGTTGGCTTGACAGTTGATGGACCCAGGTTCAAAACTCGTTTGGGGCTACCCCTGAATTCACTACAATATATTTGTTTGCCCTACGGGCAGGGGAGACCGGATTTGAGACGAAGGGGGCATTACACCGTTGCTGTCTGCAAAAAACATCTACACTGGTGGAATCAGTGGAATTGCCTTGGGAGAGATGTGCACATTTCATGGGCGGGATCCCAGGTGTCCCATGGGGAAAAAACAGTGTCTTGACCATTAGACCAAGAGGTAATGCCCTCTTGACCTGAGGGTGACACTGATTTTGAAGTTGAAGGCAGGACTACCTCATTACCAGATCATGAGATAGACTCGTGTTTTCACACATGGGATAGTGTAAAAGGAAATTTGCCTAGGAAGCAATGAAATAATAGAATTATGAAATAGGCTGAATCAAAATTGTGTTTACATATGTTTAAGACTCACACACCTCAGCCTGTTTCTTTCCACTTCATGATCTGTATCATTGCCGACCTTCAACCTGTTAACACCTGTCTCTAGTGGCATCAGAATATAGGCAGATGGCCATGGAGTTCAGAGAGTGAAGAATATCTTCTCACAGCATCCTCCCTCCACAGCTCCATCTCCAGGCATGTTGGTACAAACTTCATTTTATTTTGCCTGCTGGTGAACAAGGCCATTGACAGCACCATCCATGTCCCTCTGTCAAGGAGGTCCTACTTCTTACGTTGAAAGTCGTCTCTCTGAAAAGAGGAGACATTAGAAGGTTTCTTCTTAGTTTTGTCTTTTGTCTCAGACAAGGCACATGTCAGAGAGCGTATTTACTTTACTAATTGACTTGTAGAAACGGACAACTATATACAACATGTCAATTGTGAAATGATTGATATTGGACATCTAGTGTTAACATGATATTGGGTTAATCCTCACCTTGTGGTGATTTATCTACCTTTGATGAGGTCTACTTTGAGGTTTCTGGCCTGGGGAAGGGTTGCCCTCTAACAGGTTTTCATCAAAGGTGCCTTCTCCCTCTGCCCCACGCCAGAGTCTCACTCCAGGAAAAGGTCTGAAAGACCTCTGTCTCCACCGGTTGGGACAAGGGACCATATTTTTCCTGCGCTAACTCCTTTTCAAAGTACATATAAATCACACAAACCTATGATCCTACATTGTAGATATATGGTATGGCATATCAACTGAATTAATCTCAAGTCTAAAAACAATCACTCTTATCACACACTTCTACTACCTTACCTCTTGATGATGTCCTCTTGTACTTCTTCACGTGTGACCTCATAAACAAAGCATGGAGGTTTGATGGCAATCCAGGTAATATCTGGCCCTGGCAAGGGGACCAGACCCATAGACTGGAGGTGTCCTCTTCACCTCGGGGACAGGGGACTTTGTTGGTCTTCCAGCCAATCTCACCTTCTTCACCTTAGCTGGTGTAACAGCCAATCTCACCTTCTTCACCTTAGCTGGTGTAACAGCCAATCCCACCTTCTTCACCTTAGCTGGTGTAACAGCCAATCTACCTTTCTTCTCCTTAGCTGGTGTAGCAGCCAATCTCACCTTCTTCTCCTTAGCTGGTGTAACAGACAATATTACCTTCTTCACCTTAGCTGGTGTTCAAGCCAAGCTCACCTTCTTCAACTTAGCTGGTGTTCCAGCCAATCTCACCTTCTCCCCTCCTTAGCTGGTGTAACAGACAATCTTACCTTCTTCACCTTAGCTGGTGTAACAGCCAATCACACCTTCTTCACCTTAGCTGTGTGTGTGTGTGTGTGTGTGTGTGTGTGTGTGTGTGTGTGTGTGTGTGTGTCTATATAGTAAATGCTATATATATATATATATATATATATATATATTATATGGTTATATATTGATCATTATATATTATATTTATATAAATGAAGGTAGGTATATATATAAAAAAGTGTAAAACTAGCAGTGTGAATGTTAAAACAATAAATGTTATAGAATAAGAGTTTACTGAAAATAATATAAGTAATTAAGTGAATAATTTAACAAATGTAGTGAATATGTCTGTTTGTAAATGAAACCTAGGCTATACAATTATTTTTAATATGTAAATAAACATATCTTTTTATGATTTATCTTTCCTGGTTGTTATTTCTCAGTATCTCTAAACAGAAAATGTGCCAATCAATAAAGTTTTCTTTGGTTGATGCACCATCTGTAGATTGTGTGATTTGATTGGACAACTAGTATTTAAAGAAAGACACGCAACTACAGAGGACAAACATTTTATGATTCATTATTTTTTAAGTATTGACCTTGGGGAGAGAAATACCTTTTAGCGTTTTTCAAAATTGTTATTACACGACAAGTTCAAGCCAATTTTGTCTGCATTTTCAAATGATATATACCTTATGTCTTATGCCTTAATTGTAGTAGCGTAACTGTGTTGTGAGATCTTAACTAGAACAATAAGAAACTAATACTGGATATAGTCAATGGGATAGTTGTTGTCATGGTAGACTTTTAAAACTAATTATGTGGCTGGCCACCTTTACAACTCGGAAGGCATGGTTTTGCAGATAAATGAGTAAACGTGAACTACACTCTTAAAAGAAAAGCTTCCTGTAGGATCCTTTAGGATAATATAAGGTTAAAAAATATACCTTAAGATTAATTTCCAAGCCTATACTCTGCCATCAGCTCGTTGTTGAACCGTTGTAGACTTCAGGGGTTCTTTGAAGAAGCCTTTTCAAAAGAGGGGTTCGGTTTGGAACCGAACAGCGCCTCGTGAGTAAAGGCCGCTCCAGCGCAGAATTCAAATTGAGACCGTTGGTCAAAGACAACTGGAAGCGGGAAGCGCGCGGATGGTTGGAGAGACGCGACCAATAAGAGATGACTTGCAACGGATTGACGTGAAAGGTGAGTGAACCTTAGCTATTCGCTAGCTAAGATAATAATTCATCAAACTACTATCAAATAACTAAAAAACAATACATGATGTAATGTACTCTTGGTTTTTCATCAGCTAGCCAAGCTATAGCCTGTAATGTTAGCTGGTAATTGTTGTATAAATGTTGGTACGTTTTAGCTAACGTTAGCTACAGTAGCTAGCTAGTTAAAGTTACTGTAACGTTAGCTAACTTTAGCTAGCTAGACTCAATATTGAGAAATTGTAGTCATTTAAACCCATGATATACTTTCTCACCATCTCCTTCCATCCTCCTCCCTTTAGTACCTGGCTTATCCTGCCCCTGTCCAGTTAAGTGGTGGAGAGTTTGGGAGCTGTGAGCTCGGATAGAAAAATGTATCAACCACCACGAACAGGTAGCACACACACACACACACACACACACACACACACACACACACACACAGATGACCCAATGTAGATTATGTTCGACTTGACAAAAAGAAGAATACATAAAACAGATCAGATTAGCTAGATGCATTTGATATTGAATACTCATGTTGTTTATGTTGTGTTTGTGTCTAATTGATGTCTTTCAGGTTGGTGTATTGGGGCGGATTGTTCTGTCCTCTGTATTTCAGACCAAAGCAAGACAACGTTTAAAGCTCACTATGGATCTACTAACAGGTTAGTCTCTATAAAGTATTTGGATGTATTTGAAGTGTGATTATAGTGTGTTCTGTGTTACTCCTTTGTCAATCCAATACTAACTGAATAGTGAATCAATCAATCAATACAGTTTGATTATTGTGTGTTTTATGTCATTCCTTCATCTTTTCCAACACTAACTGAATGGTGAATGAATGTATTTGCAGTCAATCAATCAATCAATCAATACAGTGTTTGAACAAAATTCAACTCCAGTTGAAGAACTGGGACAAGCTATACATCTCATTGTGGGGTAGGCCACATGTTATAAAGATGGTTAAAGCTCCTAAACGGAATTACGTCATCAGCATGTTTCCACTGTCCATACCTGCCTACACCTTTAACACCATAGACAAAATGATTCATTTGGACTATTAAAAGGGCGAGGATGAACCAAGCTAGATTACAGGTGAAGACTTAGAATGGAGGATTAAAGCTCCCTAACATGTAATTATAGCAAGAAGCCTTTATAACTTGCCCAAATAGGCTCTTTATTGAGAACTCTAATAGGCCAATTTGGGTTGACATGGAAGAAGAACTTAATGCCCCATTTGGAGCATCATATTATCTGAGTCAACACTTAAATGTGGGACCGCAGAATCCAATAATGTCCCATACTAAGAAATATGACATCAGATACATAAGAGACAGACATCTTCACCTTTCCTGACAAGCTCTGCTTCTTTATGGAACAACCATAAATACAAATTAGGAGGAAAGGTGGTTGTCTGGAAAGAGTGGGATAGGTTTTGTTTTAGCCTCAACACTAATACATTTCACTTTTGCGCTATGTGTCAACTTGAATTTGAGTGTGGCTGTGGAAGACTGGTCCCTTGATGATGTCTGCAAGTGGCTGAGTACCAATGATCTCCATGATTCCATCCCATCATTCCAAGGTTCACAATCTTTCTGAAGAATGCCAACTCTCTTCAATTGTCCACTTTGCAACGAGCATACTGTCTTTGTGTCCAGACGACTCACACATATTGGCCTCTATCACCAGCATGAACCACATTTTCTAATTACCTGTGGAATTAATGGGTGTGGGAAAGCAAATATATGTTTTTAGCGCCTATCGGTCACACATCTACCAAAACCACAGAGCTTTTAAGCCCCAACTTAGATGAGAATTGCCCTCATGATGAATTTGAGACGGGGACTGATCCCATTGAAGATGACATGAGCGATGTAGAGAGTCTGCCAGAGGCTGAATATGTTCAAGCCACAGAGATCAACACTGAGCAGCTAATTGAAGGTCTCAAAAAGAATATCTATTTTTTGATTTTGGAAATCAGGAAAGAACACTGCATCCCAGCTACGGTACAGAATAGCATTGTTGAGGACCTCAGAACCATTTTTGATGCATTTATGACACACTACAGTGATCCTCTCAGGTTTCATCTTACAAATAAGCAAATAAACGTGGTTGAACATGATGATCTCAGGGACTTGCTTAACAACTCTGCAGTATTTGAGGAATGCATTAGATGCATAAGCTCTGAGTGGATGCTGGAGCATTACTGTGTGAAAGAATTGGGCATGGTCCGGCCAATTGAAGTACCACTGAGCAACAAAGAAGGTTATACAACAAGGTGATTTCAATACAGCTACATAGTACCCAGGCTATATTAATATAAAGAGACATGAGACAAAACAATCATAATGAATAAGATTACATGGACAGGGGGACCTGATCCTAGGTCAGCACTCCTCCTCTGAGACACTTCCCAGGAGTCACCAGGACCAAGAAACATAACACTTACTGTTGTAAAGTCTAGTTACAGCAGGTGTTTACTGCCATCTACTGGAAGATACCAATAAAACACTTTATTATCAGGGTGTGGAGCCTGCTGAGTGAAACAGAAAGTAAATGTGTTCTTTTGTACAGGATCCATTTTGAGACGACAGAGCAGAAAACACTATATGGAGAGAACTAAAAAATAAAGTGAGTATTTCTATATTTCTGAACAATAATCTAAGCCTATAACTTCAGTTTATTGTTGTAGCCTTTTTATTATGCAATTAATAAATGGCCGTGTTTAGTTAATTCAATTGGAAGTTATCAAAATAACCTGGCTGTTGTTGACAAGCATGGGCCTATTCAGTTCATATCCATATTATTAATATTTCATTCAGTGATTGAAATTATGACCCCATCCTCAGTAGCCTATTCCAGCAGGCTACTGGGCAACAGAAGCACTTCCTACCTCAAAATCGTCTTGCTATTCAAGTTAAATAAATTAATCTGTCAATTTGAACTAAGCAAGCTGCTAAATCATTCAGCTTACATCTTGCCTACATCTTGCCCAGGCTACTGGAGGCTGTCTGAAATAAGATGTAGGCATATCAGGGGCTATGTTTTGGCCTAGTTTTCAGGGCTTGTGGGTGGGTTTTGAGTAGTCATTGGGCTAGAAAAAGCAATTGCATTAAATAACCTGACTGTTTGGATGTGTCTGTTAGTTAATGTTTTATTTCTGAGAGATAATGAATAAAAGAGAACAATTGACATTCAATAATTAGTTGTCACTGTGTTAACCACAACCAACATGCTGGATCTCTGTTTAGGGGTCAGTGCTCTAAAATGAGTCTCTCTGGGGAGAGAGAGGAGGGGGGCCCTGCCTCTAAAATGAGTCTCTATGGGAAGAGAGAGGAGGGGGGCCCTGCCTCTAAAATGAGTCTCTCTGGGGAACATGACACCAAAGACAAGAGGTGAGCTGACAATATTGTTAAAGAATTTATATTCCAAAACGCTATATAGGAGAAAAGAAAATCACAATTTTGTTTTTTCATCAGAAATGATTACTAATGAGTACCTTCAATATAACTATTGTAGATTTGAGATGTGATTTAAAACCATTGTTTTGCTGAAATGTAATGTTCGTATCCTGTATATTTGACTGTGATACGTGGTTGTCTCACCTAGCTACATTAAGATGAATGCATTTACAGATGCCATATCTTAATTTGACCCAGTTTCTCACAGCAGGAACATAATCCTGCAGCAATAGCAAATGTGTATTTTTAGGCGGATTATAATTAAGGGATATTTTCTGTAGGGGTTCATTCATTTTCATCAGGGAAAATCAAGTCTGACATTTTAAAGTGGAAATTACACACTTTAGATGCCTTTATAAAGCCTTGTAGTGGTTTAATAATTTCTTTAAACAATAAAAGCTAATTGACCAACATTTCTGAAAATGGATATATAGCGTTTGGGAATGAAACTCTTGTTTCCCCATCTGAGCTCAGAGTAGATGAGAGACGTAATGTTTGTCTCTGTTGTGTTGAAGCCCAATCAAGCAGGAGAGACCAGCCTCCCCTGTACCCAGCTGTGTGTCAATGAAGAGTGACCGGTCTATGCATCAACCTATACTGTTTACAGAGGGAGACTTTTCTAGTGAACAAAGGTAAGAAGAACTCATGGGTCATGGTCAGTGAGTTAAACAACACTGTCTCTAGTCATTTCTCCTCTCCCCATTTTACCATTTATTTTTGTTGTTTTCATAATCCATAGGCTAATCCTTTTTCCATTTTCATAGTCCTGAAACATTATCAAACAAACACAACATTCCCTGTGTGTGTGTGTGTGTGTGTGTGTGTGTGTGTGTGTGTGGTGTGTGTGTGTGTGTGTGTGTGTGTGTGTGTGTGTGTGTGTGTGCACTCCCTGGATGAGGAGATGTAATCTCTATCCCTGATTGCCTAGTCACTTTTACCCCTACCTACATGTACATATTACCTCAACTACCTGGTACCCCTGCACATTGACTCAGTACTGGTACTCCTTGTATATAGTCTAGTTATTACCTCAACTACCTGGTACCCCTGCACATTGACTCAGTACTGGTACTCCTTGTATATAGTCTAGTTATTACCTCAACTACCTGGTACCCCTGCACATTGACTCAGTACTGGTACTCCTTGTATATAGTCTAGTTCTCCTGTACCCCTGCACGTGACTCAGTACTGGCTCCTTGTATATAGTCTAGTTATTACGTCAACTACAGTGAAGGAAAAAAGTATTTGATCCCCTGCTGATTTTGTACGTTTGCCCACTGACAAAGAAATGATCAATCTATAATTTAAATGGTAGGTTTATTTAAACAGTGAGAGACAGAATAACAACAACAAAATCCAGAAAAACGCATGTCAAAAAATGTTATAAATTGATTTGCATTTCAATGAGGGAAATAAGTATTTGACCCCCTCTCAATCAGAAAGATTTCTGGCTCCCAGGTGTCTTTTATAACAGGTAACGAGCTGAGATTAGAGCACACTCTTAAAGGGAGCGCTCCTAATCTCAGCTTGTTACCTATATAAAAGACACCTGTCCACAGAAGCAATCAATCAATCAGATTCCAAACTCTCCACCATGGCCAAGACCAAAGAGTGCTCCAAGGATGTCAGGGACAAGATTGTAGACCTACACAAGGCTGGAATGGGCTACAAGACCATCGCCAAGCAGCTTGGTGAGAAGGTGACAACAGTTGGTGCGATTATTCGCAAATGGAAGAAAAACACAAGACCTGTCAATCTCCTCGGCCTGGGGCTCCATGCAAGATCTCACCTCGTGGAGTTGCAATGATCATGAGAACGGTGAGTAATCAGCCCAGAACTACACGGGAGGATCTTGTCAATGATCACCAAGAAAACAATTGCTAACACACTACGCCGTGAAGGACTGAAATCCTGCAGCACCCGCAAGGTCCCCCTGCTCAAGAAAGCACATATACATGCCCGTCTGAAGTTTGCCAATGAACATCTGAATGATTCAGAGGAGAACTGGGTGAAAGTGTTGTGGTCAGATGAGACCAAAATGGAGCTCTTTGGCATCAACTCAACTCGCGTGTTTGGAGGAGGAGGAATGCTGCCTATGACCCCAAGAACACCATCCCCACCGTCAAACATGGAGGTGGAAACATTATGCTTTGGGGTGTTTTTTCTGCTAAGGGGACAGGACAACTTCACCGCATCAAAGGGATGATGGACGGGGCCATGTACCGGTCAAATATTGGGTGAGAACCTCCTTCCCTCAGCCAGGGCATTGAAAATGGGTCGTGGATGGGTATTCCAGCATGACAATGACCCAAAACACACGGCCAAGGTAACAGGCGTTTTCTGGATTTTTTGTTGTTATTCTGTCTCTCACTGTTCAAATAAACCTACCATTATAATTATAGATTGATCATTTCTTTGTCTGTGGGCAAATGTACAAAATCAGCAGGGGATCAAATACTTTTTCCCTCACTGTATACTTTTTATTTAGATGGGTGACATTATCTGCCAAAGTAATACCACTGTAGATAAAGAAGAGCTCTCCAGTTGGTGTACCAAAACTTTCAAAGGCCATTTTTCTCAAAATTGAGGTTACAAGTTTATCATCTTTCAAAGCAGAATTATGAAGATGTTCAAGAGGATTCTTAGTCCAGAACTCCCAGAAGGCTTTGAGAGTCAGAAGCAGGATAAGGAAGTGGTGGACGCTGAAGATGAGAAGCAGGAGAGCAGTGTCAGAGAGGGGGCTCTGAAGAGCACACTTCACGTCCTGAGGAAAATGAACCAGAAGGAGCTTGCTGACACACTGGAGAAAAGTAAGAGCTGTCTGCCTCATGTTGAATGCTGTTTTAGAACAAACATTTCAAAGCTGTAGCTAAAGTACAGCTAAAGTAGCTGTGTAACTCAATGATATTGTAGCAGCCTTAACACAACACCTAGTGACCTCATCAAACTTTATAACACAGTCGTACAATATTGTAGGCATTAAATCAGACAGAATATTAATATCCTCTGTGTTATTTATAGATTCAGATGAGCTTGCTGTGATTTGCCAACGTGAACTCAAATCTAATCTAAAGAAGAAGTTTCAATTTGTATTTGAGGGGGGATCGCTAAACAAGGAAATCCAACACTTCTCAATAAGATCTACAGAGCTCTACATCACAGAGGGTGGAAAATGCGAGGTCAATAATGAACATGAGCTGAGACAGATCGAGACTACAGCCAGGAAACAAGCAAGACCAGAGACTGCAATCAAATGTAACGACATCTTCAAACCCTTAACTGGACAAGACAAACCTATCAGAACTGTGCTGACAAAGGGAGTCGCTGGCATTGGAAAAACAGTCTCTGTGCAGAAGTTCATTTTGGACTGGGCTGAAGAAAAAGCAAATCAGGATGTCCAATTGGTATTTTCATTCCCTTTTCGGGAGCTGAATTTGATGAAAGGGAAAAAAACACACTTTGATTGAACTTCTCAATCACTTCTCAATGGAAACCAAAAAATCAAGAATCTCCAACTACGACAAGTACAAAGTTCTGTTCATCTTTGATGGTCTGGATGAGTGCCGACTGCCCCCTAGACTTCCAGAAGAACAAGATCTGTTGTGACGTCACAGAGTCAACCTCAGTGGATGTTCTGCTGACAAATCTCATCAAAGGAAATCTGATTCCCTCTGCTCTCCTCTGGATAACTACCAGACCTGCAGCAGCCAATAAGATCCCTTCAGGGTGTGTTGACCAGGTGACAGAGGTACGAGGGTTCAATGACCCACAGAAGGAAGAGTACTTCAGGAAGAGATTCAGTGATGAGGATATGGCCAGCAGAATCATCTCACACATAAAGACATCAAGGATCCTCCACATCATGTGCGACATTCCAGTCTTCTGTTGGATTTCTGCAATCGTCCTTGAACACATGCTGAAATATAAGAGAGAAGAGATGCCCAAGACTCTGACTGAGATGTACTCACACCTTGTGGAGTTTCATACCAAACAGAAGAATGAAAAGTATCTTGGGAAAGAAGAGACAGGTCCACACTGGAATAAAGAGAGCATTCTGTCACTGGGAAAACTGGCTTTTCAACAGCTCGTGAATGGCAATCTGATTTTCTATGAAGAAGACCTAAAAAAGGCTGGCATTGATGTCAATGAAGCTTCAGTGTACTCAGGATTGTGCACACAGCTCTTTAAAGAGGAATGTGGGCTGTACCAGAACAAGGTGTACTGCTTTGTTCATCTGAGCATTCAGGAGTTTCTGGCTGCTGTATATGTGTTCCTCTCATTCATCAACAACAATGAGAATCTAACGGCCAAACCGCAATCAACGTCCAGGAATGTTTTGCGCTGTTCAGAGACAAGCCTGAAGTTACTTCCTACAAGAGTGCTGTGGATAAAGCCTTACAAAGTGAGACGGGAAAGCTGGACCTTTTCCTCCGCTTCCTTCTGGGCCTCTCAATGGAGTCCAATCAGAAGCACTTCACGAGGTCTACTGACAAAGACAAGAAGCAGCTCACAGAGCCATGAAGAAACAGTCAAGTACATCAAGAAGAAGATCAGAGAGAATCCCTCTCCAGAGAGGTGCATCAATCTGTTCCACTGTCTGAATGAACTTAATGACCATTCTCTAGTGGAGGAGATCCAAAGATACCTGAGATCAGGAAGTGTCTCCAGTGAAGAACTTTCACCTGCACAGTGGTCAGCTCTGGTCTTTGTGTTGCTGACTTCAGAAAAGGAGCTGGATGTATTTGACCTGAAGAAATACTCCAGATCAGAGGAAGGTCTTCTGAGGCTGCTGCCAGTGGTCAAAACCTCCAGAGCTGCTCTGTGAGTACATACAATGACATTTCAGTACTTATTATCAGGAATAAATATTCAGTTTAGAGAAAAATATGCATTATAATATGTACAGTGGGGGAAAAAAGTATTTAGTCAGCCACCAATTGTGCATGTTCTCCCACTTAAAAAGATGAGAGAGGCCTGTAATTTTCATCATAGGTACACATCAACTATGACAGACAAAATGAGGGGGAAAAATCCAGAAAATCACATTGTAGGATTTTTATGAATTTATTTGCAAATTATGGTGGAAAATAAGTATTTGGTCAATAACAAAAGTTTCTCAATACTTTGTTATATACCCTTTGTTGGCAATGACACAGGTCAAACGTTTTCTGTAAGTCTTCACAAGGTTTTCACAGACTGTTGCTGGTATTTTGGCCCATTCCTCCATGCAGATCTCCTCTAGAGCAGTGATGTTTTGGGGCTGTCGCTGGGCAACACAGACTTTCAACTCCCTCCAAAGATTTTCTATGGGGTTGAGATCTGGAGACTGGCTAGGCCACTCCAGGACCTTGAAATGCTTCTTACGAAGCCACTCCTTCGTTGCCCGGGCGGTGTGTTTGGGATCATTGTCATGCTGAAAGACCCAGCCACGTTTCATCTTCAATGCCCTTGCTGATGGAAGGAGGTTTTCACTCAAAATCTCACGATACATGGCCCCATTCATTCTTTCCTTTACACGGATCAGTCGTCCTGGTCCCTTTGCAGAAAAACAGCCCCAAAGCATGATGTTTCCACCCCCATGCTTCACAGTAGGTATGGTGTTCTTTGGATGCAACTCAGCATTCTTTGTCCTCCAAACACGATAAGTTGAGTTTTTACCAAAAAAGTTATATTTTGGTTTCATCTGACCATATGACATTCTCCCAATCCTCTTCTGGATCATCCAAATGCACTCTAGCAAACTTCAGACGGGCCTGGACATGTACTGGCTTAAGCAGGGGGACACGTCTGGCACTGCAGGATTTGAGTCCCTGGCGGCGTAGTGTGTTACTGATGGTAGGCTTTGTTACTTTGGTCCCAGCTCTCTGCAGGTCATTCACTAAGTCCCCCTGTGTGGTTCTGGGATTTTTGCTCAACGTTCTTGTGATCATTTTGACCCACGGGGTGAGATCTTGCGTGGAGCCCCAGATCGAGGGAGATTATCAGTGGTCTTGTATGTCTTCCATTTCCTAATAATTGCTCCCACAGTTGATTTCTTCAAACCAAGCTGCTTACCTATTGCAGATTCAGTCTTCCCAGCCTGGTGCAGGTCTACAATTTTGTTTCTGGTGTCCTTTGACAGCTCTTTGGTCTTGGCCATAGTGGAGTTTGGAGTGTGACTGTTTGAGGTTGTGTCTTTTATACTGATAACAAGTTCAAACAGGTGCCATTAATACAGGTAACGAGTGGAGGACAGAGGAGCCTCTTAAAGAAGAAGTTACAGGTCTGTGAGAGCCAGAAATCTTGCTTGTTTATAGGTGACCAAATACTTATTTTCCACCATAATTTGCAAATAAATTCCTAAAAAATCCTACAATGTGATTTTCTGGAAAAAATAATTCTCAATTTGTCTGTCATAGTTGACGTGTACCTATGATGAAAATTACAGGCCTCTCTCATCTTTTTAAGTGGGAGAACTTGCACAATTGGTGGCTGACTAAATACTTTTTTTCCCCACTGTATATAATATATAATATTATATTGAAAAACATATTGAATCAATGCATTGATGTTCACATTAGTATAACAATATGACTACATACAATTCTAAGATAAATCTATATGTTGTTTGAGAGAATAAACCAAATGCATCTGCTATTGTCCTTCTACACTACTCGTGTTAAATTAAAAGTGTGTTTGTGAAATCTTGATGATATCTTTGTCAGACTGTCAGGCTGTGGAGTCACAGAGAAAGGCTGTGCTTCTCTGGTCTCAGCTCTGAAGTCAAACCCCTCACACCTGAAAGAGCTGGACCTGAGTAACAATGACCTGAAGGATTCAGGAGTGAAGCTGCTCTCTGCTGCACTGGGGAATCCTCACTGTAAAGTTGAGACTCTGAGGTCAGTAGTCCTGTATTTGGTCAACAAGTGATAACAATTTTATTGTTAGTGTATATCAATTCCCCATTATGTATATCACTAGTAGAACATTTACCGTTAATTCGTATAATTTATAATCTACAATGTTTGTTACTGTGGTTACGGTAATGTATTTTAATATATTCAATATTATTATTCCGGTCTTCCGTTCTCATTGTCAGAGTGGACACATTGTTTGCAGAGCACACAACCTATGCTACACTTGTGAGAAAAAGTTATGGTTTATTTCATTCCATTTACGAGTTTTGTCAATTTAGTCATTGTCTTTTGTTTGGAGCGCTCCTGTCAATGTTGAGTAAGGACGCACATGCATAGAAGTCGGCCTATAGGCTACCTGGCCTGAACGCTAATGTAGGCATATAAATGTGCCCATTTGAGGATCTGATAGTATTTCTGATTGGCTTAACGCATCACCACTAATGACCTTTGGAGTTTCTCAAAATAATGTTTTCTTCACCTCAAACAGCAAGCAAATTAAGTCTATTTTTACATCCATTGAGAATTACAATAGTTCCTCAATGTGTTTGAAAAATCTTTCCAGCTCTCTCCTTTCAATAACCACATAGTGTGAAAGGGAAAAATGCTCTGATCCAGTGGAAACGTCATAAAATAGGCCTACCTGATTACTACTTATCAGTGCTTGACTTGGTCTGAAACAGGTTCCGGTACTATTTTTGGGTGCTGGAACTGTATATATTTAGGTGCAGGAGCTCCACAATACTTTTGAGCTAATATTCTATGGAGAGGAACAGGAGCTCAAGCAGTAGAACATTTGAGGTGCCGGTACTCAGCTCCGGTCAGCTCCTGCCCAAGTCAAGCACTGCTTCTTATCCCTTGCGCCTACAGCTGTGTCTGTCCCGAGCTCACTGGAGCAGGAAACTCTGAGGGCCCATAATATTTTATACAATGTTGCAAGTTCACTAGTACAAGCTTCCTGCCAGGCCCAAGTTAACGGTTTATACAATGTTTCAAGTTCCTTGCAGACAGGCCAATGTGATTTATAGGATATTTATTATTATCAGGATATTTTCTACCTGCAGGCTGCAATGTTTTTATTTTTTGGCTTTATGTAGGCTATTTTTACAAAGTTGGAAATGGCAACAGAAGTTACTTTTTTTAGGTTTGTTTCATTTTCATTTAGATTTGGATAGAATTTTGATTAACCACATGACAATGATTTAGAGATATAAAAAAATAACTGTTTCACAATCATTTGCATATGAAAACCATAACTGGCACGCAGATCGGTAGAAATGTGAAGATAAATTGGCATTCCACATGAGAATGGTTTGCCGACTCCTCGTGTAGCCTCACAAGCAACTTCAGGAGAGTAATGGCAGGATCTGAGAAAGCCAGCAGGCGCGGGAGGAGAATAGTTGGGTCAGGTTAAGTTTTTGTTCTTCTGGTTATCTAGATCTCTGGTGCCCTCTTGAGGCATTTGTCTTATTTAATCAAACCGTAAGCTTTAAGCATCAGACAAGCTCAGTGAATATAGTTGATTTTAAATGACATGCACAGCACAATTATTTAAATTGACACACAGAGAGCCAAACCTCTTCTCAAGTCTCCAAAAGTCTAAAGACATTTTCTGCTTTACACATATTTTGCAATTCAAAATGGCACTTTTTAAATGCACTGCACACGGTTCTCTGCATAAGACACAACAATCTGACATAAAGTCACATGTTTGCCTTTTCAAAACACTGCCATTGAAAATGACACTACATGAGCTAATTGGCCAATACATGTGCCACCTGGCCAAACACCTCAATGGTTCATTGTTACCACTTCAATCAGGAAGTAAGCACTATGAAAAGACTACAGGTGAGCACCTTTTGTTTTACAACAACAATGGAAGATGTTGCAGAGAGAGAGAGGAAGAGGAAGGAGGTGAGAATGAGAGGGGGAGGAAGAGTGAGAGGTAGGGGTAGAGCTGGTAGAGGAGTTCATGGCCAAAGAAGACAACAACTTTCAAATGAAATCAGAGCAACCTTAGTTGATCATGTCATCAACCATGGGCTGACAATGCGAGAGGCTGGACAGAGAGTGCAGCCCAACTTGAGCCGTTTTACTGTCGCCTGTGTCATCCGGACATTTAGATTGGAGTACAGGTATGTAACCAACATTTCTTTCACACCATGTAGTACACCCCATGTCATAGTGTATCAGGTGGGTGACACCTGTTTACTTCATGAATGGCTGATGTCTACATGTTTCCTGTACAATTTACTCTACTGTGGGGGAAATATCTTAAGGCTGCATTGTCCAAGCCCTATATTTTAGTTTTTTTGTTTTTCTAAAGGACTGAGAGAGACGCAGCCATGGTGGAGGAAGGGGTCAAATGTTCACCGGGTACAGGAAGCTGCCATTGTAAACTTGGTTTTGGAAAATAATGAAATCAGATTACGAGAAATTCAAAGCCACATCATCCAAGACAACACCATATTCAACAACATTCAACGAGTCAGTCTGTCCACATTGGCTCGCATTCTCAAGCGAAACCAAATCAGAATGAAACAACTTTATAAGGTGCCGTTTGAGAGAAACTCTCAAAGGAAACAAAGAGGTCAGACGAGCATATGTGGATGTAAGTACAATATTGACTGCAGTACACTACACGCATCATTGTTTCCTAGTGTACTGGATAACACCATATTGATTGCTTTTGTTCTTTGTTTTCAGGGAGTACTGGAAATGGATGCTCATGCAATCCCACATGAGTTCATCTTTATAGATGAGGCTGGGTTCAACCTAGCAAAGACCAGAAGAAGGGGGAGAAACGTCATTGGCCACAGAGCCATTATAGATGTTCCTGGCCAACGTGGTGGGAACATCACAATGTGCGCTGCCATCTCCAATACGCATGGTGTCCTCCACCGTCATGCCAACCTTGGACCATACAACACAGCCCATATTCTGACATTTCTGGACAGACTCCACAACATTCTCATACCACCAGAGCGTATGAATGATGCAGACCATCAAAGAACCCGGTACGTTGTAGTATGGGACAACGTGAGCTTTCATCGTGCAGCCCCAGTCCAAAACTGGTTTGCTGACCACCCACCATTTCTCGTGCAATACCTCCCACCATACTCACCATTTCTGAACCCCACAGAAGAGTTATTTTCGGCATGCCTCTTGTGCAGGCTATGGAAGAGCCATGTGATGAGATTGATGTGGGTGCGATTCAGGGATGGATAAGGCACTCAAGGTGCTTCTTCCCTCGATGTCTGGCAAGGGAAGATATTGCCTGTGATGTGGACGAGGCGTTGTGGCCAGACCCAGCTGTGATGTGGACGAGGCGTTGTGGCCAGACCCAGCTGTGATGTGGACGAGGCGTTGTGGCCAGACCCAGCTGTGATGTGGACGAGGCGTTGTGGCCAGACCCAGCTGTGATGTGGACGAGGCGTTGTGGCCAGACCCAGCTGTGATGTGGACGAGGCGTTGTGGCCAGACCCAGCTGTGCGGCAAGATTCTGCCTAATTATTTTTCTTGCCTCTTTTTTGTTTTGTATATATATTTTTTCTGCACATTTTTTCTGCAATTTTCTTTTTCAGTTTACTGTTTTTTGTGAGCATATTTTTTTTCAGTGCAATGTAAATATATCTGCTGTGCATATGTTGCACTGACTTGTTTGGTGAAAAATAAAAATACAAATGTTTCAACAGCATGTGTGTATCTGCAAATATTTCTGTGCATGTGAACAATCTGAAGAATTTTCTACAATTTGAACTATTTTAGTATTATGGCAAAGCATACTAAAGATGACAGTGCTTTTCATTATGCCCAACAGAGTGTAGTTGGTTAGACAAAAATCTGGTAATATGGAATGAAGTGTGTGCCATTTCGTGCAAACGTTTGATTTTGATAATGCTATATGTAGTTTTTTGGTTGCAGTGCTTCATTTTGCAGGATATATTAGGTATTTTCCAGTTTGGGTGTGTGGTTTTGTGAATTGTGTTAAGTATTTTGATAAAACCAGCCTAGTTTGCAAAATTGTGTTTTAGCAATTGGGAAAAACTAAAACACATAGGGTGTGTCTATCTATGGAAAAATACACTTTTTGCAATTTCGACCAATCATTGGTTGAAAGAACAGACGACTTTCGGTAAACCAATATTTTTTCTGGGTCGGAGACAGCCCTAGTGTGGACTGTATACTCAAAACAATCAAAATATGATACCTCACTGTCTGTCTTTTGACTGATACTGCTTTTTAAACTGCTCTGGTCAGTCTACTCAAATATTTGGACTATACATGTTTCTCTCTACAAGCAATGCTTTGATAATTTCTCATTTCTAATAATGATACATCCATTTCTGAATAGATATGACAGGTTTCAGGACACTGATATATCTGAATATGTTGAAAAAATATACTGCCACTCTTTTGACCACCAAAGAATAGCAGTGTGGTTTTTAATATGATTTGACTCTTTGCAGGCTGTCAGGCTGTCTAGTCACAGAGAAAGGTTGTGCTTCTCTGATCTCAGCTCTGAGGTCAAACCCCTCACACCTGAGAGAGCTGGACCTGAGTAACAATGACCTGAAGGATTCAGGAGTGAAGCTGCTCTCTGCTGGACTGGGGAATCCCCACTGTAAACTGGAGACTCTGAGGTCAGTATTCCTGTAGTTGGTCAACAAGTGATAACTGTTCACCAGATCCACATGTGTTTACCAGGCACACATAGTCCACACCATATGTGTTTGGACAGTGAAGCTTACAGTTTTAAATTTGACGCTATGCTCCAGCATTTTGTATTTGAGATAGAATGTTTCATATTAGGTGACAGTATATAATGTCACCTTTTATTTGAGACATTTTCATACATATCTGTTTTACGGTTTAGAAATGAAAGCACTTTATGTATGTAGTTCTCCCATTTGAAAAAGTCTTAATAATTTGGACAAATTCACTTATAGTCTATTACAGTAGTCAAAAGTTTAGTATTTGGTCTCATATTCCTTGCCCGTAGTGATTATATCAAGCTTGTGATTCTACAAACTTGTTGAAAACATTTGCAGTTTGTTTTGGTTGTGTTTTGGATTATGTTTTTTCCTAATAGAAACTGAATGGTGAATAATGTCCTGTCATTTTGGAGTCACTTCACTTGTATTGTCAGTAAGAATAGAAGATGTTTCTCAACACTTCTACATTCATGTGGATGCTACCATGATTATGAATAATCATGAATGAATCGTGAATGATGATGAATGAGAAAGTTACAGAGGAACAAGGATCATACCCCCTCTGTTATTGGTAATGGTGAGAGGTTAGCATGTTTTGTTGTAGCCTCTGTACATTTCTCACTCATTATTATTCATGATTCATTCATGATTTTTCTTAATCATGGCATCATTAGGATTAATTCAGTAGTGTTTAGAAACCTGTTATCTACTCACTTAGACAGAAGATTACTCCAGTCATCATCCACCATTCAGTTACTATTGGGCAAAACATAACCCAAAACACATAACCAAAACAAACTGCAAATGCAACCAACAAGTTTGAGTCACAAGCTTGATGGAGTCATTGCGTTCAAGGAATATGGGACCAAATACTCAACTTTTGACTATAAGTGAATTTGTCAAAATACTTATGACTTCTTCAAATGGGGGACTGGATACATAAAGTGCTTTTTATTCTTCTAAACAGTGAAACAGATATGTATGAAAATACCCTCAAATAAATATACTGTCACCTCATATGAAACATTTGATCTCAAATCCAAAATGCTGCAGTATAGAGCCACATTTAAAATGTTATCTTCACTGTCAAACTAGATATGGAGTGGACTGTATACTCAATACAATCTAAATATGATACCTCACTGTCTGTCTTTTGACTGATACTGCTTTTTAAACTGGTCTGGTCAGTCTATTCAAATATTTGTAATATACATTTTGATCATTTGTAATTTTTTATAATGATACAGTACATCCATTTCGGAATACATATGGCAGGTTTCAGGAAACTGATGTATCTGAAAAGTTGAAAAAAATATATACTGCCACTCTATTTTCACCACCAAAGAATAGCAGTGTGATTTTAATATGATTTGACTCTTTGCAGGCTGTCAGGCTGTCTAGTCACAGAGGAAGGCTGTGCTTCTCTGGCCTCAGCTCTGAAGTCAAACCCCTCACACCTGAGAGAGCTGGACCTGAGCTACAATCACCCAGGAGACTCAGGAGTCAGACTGCTCTCTGCTGGACTGGAGGATCCACACTGCAGACTGGAGAAACTCAAGTATGTAGAGGGTTTATGTCAATGTTCATATCAGACATGTTGGAGTTATCAGGCTAGTTAAGACAAACATTCTGACCACCACTTGGACTAAGTTATATGCTGTGTGTGTGTGTGTGTGTGTGTGTGTGTGTGTGTGTGTGTGTGTGTGTGTGTGTGTGTGTGTGTGTGTGTGTGTGTGTGTGTGTGTGTGTGTGTGTGTGTGTGTGTGTGTGTGTGTGTGTGTGTGTGTGTGTGTGTGTGTGTGTGTGTGTGTGAGTGTGTGAGTTCAGGTGTATCCCTCAATGACTGTCTGTTCTTCTGCTTACCGCTACAGTGTGGAACATGGTGGAGAGAAAACAATAAAACCTGGACTTAGAAAATGTGAGTGTTGACTGCTGTGAAGAATATGACTAAGAATAAGTCTTAATTCAAGTGAAGTCAAAGTCAAAGACCACCATCATTACTTACTTGGTCATATTAAATATCAGCTGTAGTTCTACAGAAGCACAAATCAGGGACACCAAAGTTTACAAAGAGTTGCTTTGACAATGTGTGTGTCTGTGTGTGTGGTGGCGTGTTCCTGTTACATTAGAAGTGTGTGTGTGTGTCAGGGTGTTTGTGTGTGTGTTTCAGGATGTGTGTGTTCAGGATGTGTGTGTGTGTTCAGGATGTGTTTTTGTTTGTGTGTGTGTGTGTGTGTTCAGGATGTGTGTGTAATTAATGGGAATAAGTGTGTTTTTATATTACCATACAGTATAACATATAATCATTCTAATATGAATGATGATGATTTCTAATATTGTGTCTGGTTTCATCCATCAGATGTCTGTGATCTCACACTGGATCCAAACACAGTAAACAGACACCTCTCTCTGTCTGAGGAGAACAGAAAGGTGACATGGAGGAAAGAGGAGCAGCCGTATCCTGATCACCCAGAGAGATTTGACTGGAAACAGGTGCTGTGTAGAGAGGGTCTGACTGGGCGCTGTTACTGGAGGTAGAGTGGAGTGGGAGAGGGGCTTACATAGGAGTGGCATATAAAGGAATCAGCAGGAGAGGAAGTGGTAATGACAGTGGGATTGGATGGAATCACAAGTCCTGGAGTCTGTTCTACTCTGTCAACAGTTGTGTTGCCTGGCACAATGATAATCCCACCACTATAGACGTCCCCTCCTCCAGATCCCACAGAGTAGGAGTGTATCTGGACTGGCCAGCCGGCACTCTGTCCTTCTACAGAGTCTCCTCTGACACACTGACCCACCTGTACACATTCTACACCACATTCACTGAGCCCCTCTATCCAGGGTTTCATGTTTGGTTTGATGTCACCTCAGTTTCCCTGTGTCAGGTGGTCCCTGTGTCAAACACAACATGATGTTTCAATCTGATCATGGTCATGTTCAGTAAGACACACTGGAGCAACAATGTAGAATATCTCTCTAGTGTGTAAACATATGATTGTAAATATTCATGAATACACACCGTTGAAGTTTACAGAGATTGTCAACTAGAGTCATTCATTAATAGAATGAATCACCACACTGTGTTGTAAAAACTGGTTTCATTTAGAAATCATTGATCTTGTTGTTATTGGGCTTCTTGGTCTTTGTAAATATTGTTGTCTGTATAATGTTTATTTGTCAAATTCTTGACACAACAATGTTGTTTCTGTATGAACTCAATTCCACTGAATGAAATGTACATGTGACAGATTTGACTAACAAAGTAACACACACACAGACACATACACACACATAGACACACACACACACACACACACACTAGACACATACACACACATAGACACATACACACACACATACCTGTTTGGTCCAATGTATTCCTGTAAATAAATGTTAAACTATATAAACCATATTTACATGTATAGTGTTGGAGTGATAGTTTACTGGACCACATTAATGTCACCTGTAGTTGTTGTTATGTACTGAGCCATTAGTGCTTTTTGAGGTCGGTTCGGTTTCGATTTCCATTATTAAAAAAAGAATCACTGTTTTTGGGTTTGGGTTTCAATAATTTTTTTGGACTTTACGTGCACAGAATAAAACAATGAATACAAATCAAATCAAATCAAATCAAATTTTATTGGTCACATGCGCCGAATACAACAGGTGCAGACATTACAGTGAAATGCTTACTTACAGCCCTTAACCAACAGTGCATTTATTTTAACCCTCCCGTTGTCCTGGTATTCTGTACACACGCCGTGTCCTCCGGGTCGAACTGTCCCCCTCTCACTAAAGGCCCAATTGGAACATGTGGGACAGTATGCGTGCGAACAGCCTTTGCAGATGTATTTGTTACACCTGGTGCACACCGTGTGTGTTTACAGTCCTTCTTTGTGGGGCAGACCTGACACCTCTTCCTCTTACTGGGTTGTGCGGGGTTGGGTACTTGGGCCGGTGCTGCGGGGCGTGATCCCGCCGGGGCTGATCACGATACGTAGCCCTCTGAACAGCTTTGACGAGCGCCGCAGAGGCTTCGAGTGCGAGGGAGACGGGCCCTTCTTTGTATGAACGGAGTCACTAGTGCCTTTCCCAGCTGCTCGAGGAACACCCTCCTCTTGTTTCGCTTACCAGGCATCCAAGTAGGGTTGAGCTCTCGCCATATGACAAAAGCGTTGTAAGAGGACACGTCCAAGGATGTTGTGGAAGATGACCAGGGGCCAGCGCGCGGTCATCCTCCTGCAGCTGTAGGTTCCAATCACCTTGTCTAGGTTGTCCACACCTCCCTTTGCTGCTGTTGTAGTCTAGGACGATGGCCGGCTTCTTGTCCTGGCGACGGCTAACGTGAGCCTCGTTCTTGTTTTTCTTTGGCAGGTAGGACACTAGAGCGGTGGTGGGCGTGAAGGCGAACTTGGAGGAGAAGAGGAGCCTGTCCTTTGAGGCGAGCAGCGCCTGTGGGAGCTCTGGCTTGTTCTTTCTGACTGTGCCGACCACGGTGACGTTCTCCTCAGGAGCTGGCGCGACGAGCTCGTATGAGGTGAAGAAATTGTCGCAGGTGACGTTGTGACCCCTGAGTCCTGCGTCCAAATCGAGCACGACCCTCATCCCCTGGTTCTTCTTGGGGCCTCCGCATGTGGCCTTGCCGGTGTAGACCTGCATCTTCCAGGCGTAGCTGGATTTGGAGTCGCAGGCCACCCAGGTCTTGATGCCGTATTTGGCCGGCTTGCTTGGGATATACTGGCCGGAAAGGACATCGGCCTGGAGAGAGAGAGAGAGAGAGAGAGAGAGAGAGAGAGAGAGAGAGAGAGAGAGGAGAGGAAGGAAAGAGAAGAGATTAGCTTTAGCGTGTTGTGTTGTGTTCAGTGTTGTTGTGCTCTTGTACGGTGTTGTTGGCCCGGCACACCTCTGAAAGGGACCAGTTGCTGCGTCCACCGTCACGTCGGGCCCGGGGTTGTAGAGGAGCGGCAGCCTCTCGACCCCACTTGTCCCAGACCTCTCTCACGGCCGCAAGTTTGTCACCACCGCCTGCTGCGTCTCTCGGCTCTGGTCTGGCGGTCGTCGGCGAAGGAGTCTCGAGTAAGCGTGAAAGACTTTGAGCGGCATGGTTGCGCGGAAAATGGTCCTTCCGCTCTCGGCGTCCCAGAGACTAGAGGCCGCTTCGCCTCGGGACCTGTACACGCCCGGCTAGGATGAGCAGCCCTACGTAGGCTCGCAGGTCTGTGGAGTCCATCGCTTTCCAGCGGCCGCCGCGGATCGTGGTCTTCGTGGTCGTCGGCGTAGTGGCGGTGGTCGTCGCGCCGCCGCAGCCGTTGCGCCGCCTCGGGCTCCGTATTTTCAACGCCTCCAGATTGGTCATCTCCAGGATGATGTCTTCTATCTCGGGTGTGAAAAACAAGCGGAACGTGGAGAGGATGTCGCGGCCTTGGCCTACGGCCTGCCTAGTAGGCCCGGGCCTCATGTCCTCCGGCACCTCAGCAACCGGCCTGTTACTTTTTGCCGCTGCGGCGCCCTCCGACGCCCGATTGTTGTCACAGGGCACCGAGCACCATTGGATTTGGCCGTTTCTCGACACGAATGTCTCTCTTTCCACTCGAGGGATATCGTGTTGTGTTCTGGGGGCTGATGCTGCGGCGGCGGCTGCGGAAGCGGCGGAGGTCTCCCTCGCCTCTCCTTCACCTTCACCTTCCCCTTTGTTCTTCCCCTTGTTCTTCTTCTTCTTCTTCTTCTTCTTCTTGTTGGTCGTCGTCGTCCTGCGTCATCGTCTCGTTCGTCTTCTACGCCTTGACCTTCTTCTACTTGGACATCGTCCTCGCCGTCGGCAGCGGCGCCGGCGGCGGCGCTGCGGCGTCGTAGTCGTCGTCGTCGTCGTCGTCGTCCTCTGTGGTCTCCTCATGCTCTGGGTTGTATTCCTCCCCGTCTTCTTCTTCGACGCTTCCTCGTCCGCTTCCTCGTCATGTCAGAGTCATTGGAAAATATATGTTCTAGGACCTGTTTGGCCGTGAAACGCACAGCACTCATATAGCTTCGGCACACAGGCTGGGGGAAGTCCCCAAGACCTCTCTCTTCGGGACGTGTCCGGACATGCCACGGAGGCAATATTAGTAGTAGTAGTAGTAGTAGTAGTAGTAGTAGTAGTAGTAGTAGTAGTAGTTAGTAGTAGTAGTAGTAGTAGTAGTTGTTCTTGGTGTTGGTGTTGGTGTTTGTTTACGGCTTACCTAGTACCTCTGGCTCAGAGCTTATGCCTCTAACGTGTAGCCTGGGTCGTTTTGACCCCGGGCAGGACAGGACAGGACAACGCTAGGGGTTATACAGCAACTCGCTCTAACACTCTGACACGTAGCCTGCGTCTTTTTGACCCGGTCAGGACAGCGGGAGGGGATATACAGCCACTAGCTCTGACACGTAGCCTGCGTCTTTTTGACCCGGTCAGGACAGCGGGAGGGATATACAGCCACTAGCTCTGACACGTAGCCTGGGTCTTTTTGACCCGGTCAGGACAGCGGGAGGGGATATACAGCCACTAGCTCTGACACGTAGCCTGGGTCTTTTGACCCGGTCACGACAGCCGGGAGGGGATATACAGCCACTAGCTCTAACACCTAGGCTCTAACACGTAGCCTGGGTCCGTTTGACCCGGACAGGACAACGGGAGGGATATACAGCCACTCGCTCTAACACGTAGGCTCTAACACGTAGCCTGGTTTTTTTTTGACCCGGTCAGGACAGCGGGAGGGGATATACAGCCACTAGCTCTAACACCTAGGCTCTGACACGTAGCCTGGGTCTTTTTTGACCCGGACAGGACAACAGGAGGGTTAATTTCTCCCAAACCCAACAGAGACACTTTCTGGACTAGCTGTATCGCGCACTCAAGGAATGGCGTGGAACGCAAACTCATGATTGCCCGATATGTCAGAATAGCGACGATGTGTGCCGAAGGAATAGAACATGAGCAGCACAGAATAGGTTTTGAATCGAATAACTTGATGTCTGTCTACGTGAGACAGACACCACGATTGCTTGTATGTGGCTGAAACCATGATCTATGTTTACAACAAATAACAAATACTATTACAAAATGTCATGTTTTAATACTAATCACAAAGATATAATTTGACAAAACATTAACAAATAAATAAATGAATATAATATAATTAATTATTTTTTATGGGAGTGGTCATTGAATCCACAATATACCACCAGAGAAGCTTCTGAGCACTACTGCATCGAAACAGGTTCGTGTCTCACAGACAAACAACATCGATCGGAGCTATGTCGACTTTCCAGAACACAGAAAACGTGAAGGGGATTCTTGCTGCATCACTGCAGTGTTTGACATACACACGTCGGACTCCAGTCACGTAACTACTACCGACAATACCACCACCGTCGTCGGCACCGTGATCGGTCTGGGCATCGGAGGTCGACTTCGACTGAATCTGAGCACCATCAACTTCAACGACATCTATTCTGCGTTCAATCGAGTAGTGAAGAACATACCCATACTTCTCGGGTACACGGTGAAAAGCCTCTCGGTCATGCCCAACAACAAACTGGAGGTAAGACTATTTGTCGAACCCAAATATAGTCTGTTGAGTTATGAGCTGTGGCTCGTTCGGGTCGTAGGACAGGCTCTGCTCTTGTGGTTTTACCACGGTGCAGTGTCACACATCATGGTGACACACCGGGACCATTTGCAGAAGATACACCGTGAAGCTGTGGCATGGTGTCCCTGTGCAACGTTGACGGTTTCGGCGACAGCGAGTCTTGTACTTGTGCTTTGTACTACGACATGTGGGACATGGACGTTCGTCACAGCCACGTCCGAGACCATTTGTTGACATATCGGACATATCGGCAAATGCCATGCGATATCTCTTCCGTGTGTATCGGTGTCCACATGACAGATCTCTCAGATGAGGAACAGACACTTCTGATGAAGAAAGTCGCCTGGATATTTCAAGGCTTTTCTGTTGCCCCCAAACAAGACGCCATGACGAGGATCCGTTCGAGCCTAGGCATACCTTGTGATTTCACGAAAACCCAAAATATTGTACACGCAAGTATACAAGTTGACAGACTGTCAGAATGAAACACGTGCGGAGATGTACAATTGTCAGCAAGCCCAAGACCAGATGACATATATTCACTTGTTGAGGAAATGGACATCTTGGGTTTCCAGCATTGTCGCTCGAGTAGTGACACACACCTACAATATTACAAGGAAATCACCAGATTCTTTAGAAAGTAAGCATTTCACTGTAATGTCTGTACCTACAATGTGACCAATAAAAGTTGATTTGATTTGATTTGCAAGGGTCCCGTTCACAGCACACACTCGCTCTAACACTCTAACACGTAGCCTGGGTCGTTTTGACCCCAGCCAGGACAGGAGAGGACAACGCTAGGGGTCATACAGCCACTCGCTCTAACACATAGGCACTGACACGTAGCCTGGGTCTTTTTGACCCGGACAGGACAGCGGGAGGAGATATACAGCCACTCGCTCCTAACACCTAGGCTCTAACACGTAGCCTGGGTCTTTTTGACCGCTGGAAAGGACAGCGGGAGGAGATATACAGCCACTCGCTCTAAACGTAGCCTGGGTCTTTTTGACCCGGACAGGACAACGGGAGGGTTAAACAAATCAAAATATATTTTATATTTGAGATTCTTCAAAGTAGCCACCCTTTGCCTTGATAACAGCTTTGCACACTCTTGGCATTCTCTCAAACAGCTTCATGAGGTAGAATGGAATGCATTTCAATTAAGAGGTGTGCCTTGTTAAAAGTTAATTTGTAGAATTTCTTTCCTTAATGCGTTTGAGCCAATCAGTTGTGTTCTGACAAGGTATGGGTGGTATACAGAAGATAGCCCTATTTGGTAAAAAGACCAAGTCCATATTATGGCAAGAACAGCTCAAATAAGCAAAGAGAAACAACAGCCCATCATTACTTTAAGACATGAAGGTCAGTCAATCCGGAAAATATCAAGAACTTTGAAAGTTTCTTCAAGTGCACGCAAAAACCATCAAGAGCTATGATGAAACTGGCTCTCATGAGGACCGCCACAGGAAAAGAAGACGCAGAGTTACCTCTGCTGCAGAGGATAGGTTCATTAAAGTTACCAGCCTCAGAAATTGCAGCCCAAATAAATGCTTCACAGAGTTCAAGTCACAGACACATCTCAACATCAACTGTTCAGAGGGGACTGTGTGAATCAGGCCTTCATGGTTGAATTGCTGCAAAGAAACCACTACTAAAGGACACCAATAAGAAGAAGAGACTTGCTTGGGCCAAGAAATATGGGCAATAAATATTAGACCGGTGGAAATCTGTCCTTTGGTCTGATGGGTCCAAATGTGAGATTTTTGGTTCCAACCGCCGTGTCTTTGTGAGAAGCGGTGTGGGTGAACGGATGATCTCGGCATGTGTAGTTCCCACCGTAAAGCATGGAGGAGGAGGTGTTATGGTGTGGGGGTGCTTTGCTGGTGACACTGTCTGTGAATTATTTAGAATTCAAGGCACACTTAACCAGCATGGCTACCACAGCATTCTGCAGCGATACGCCATCCCATCTGGTTTGCGCTTAGTGGGACTATAATTTGTTTTCAACAGGACAATGACATAACACACCTCCAGGCTATGTAAGGGCTATCTGACCAAGAAGGAGAGTGATGGAGTGCTGCATCAGATGACCTGGCCTCCACAATCACCCGACCTCAACCCAATTGAGATGGTTTGGGATGAGTTGGAACACAGAGTGAAGGAAAAGCAGCCAACAAGTGCTCAGCAGATGTGGGAACTCTTTCAAGACTGTTGGAAAAGCATTCCAGGTGAAGCTGGTTGAGAGAATGCCAAGAGTGTGCAAAGCTGTCATCAAGGCAAGGGGTGGCTACTTTGAAGAATCTAAAATCTAAAATATATTTTTATTTGTTTAACACTTTTTTGGTTACTACATGATTCCATATGTATAAAATAGTAAAAAATTAAGAAAAACCCTTGAATGAGTAGGTGTGTCCAAACTGATGACTGGTACTGTATATTCAAATAGACCATTGCTATATATGGATTTGTACCATTCACTTTGAACTGGACTGTTTTTACATTATCAGCGTGTCGTGAGTAGATGCGCTTGTTTTGAGATCAAAGCAAGAGCTACATGTAACCGATGTGGACATTTGTTCATATCGTTTGATAGTTTGTGAGTTATTATCCCATTTATAGATCATTTGTAGTCAGTAATAGGAGTGATTGCTTCCTACAACAGCACAAAACGTGTACATTTCTAGACATCTTTAAAAAAGTGAGTCAGGTAAAGAGCTTTTTTGTCTTAAAGGGGCAGTGTTTTATTTTGAGACATGCTTGAATAAACTAAGTCGCCAATAGGCAGAGGGTAGCATAATTTGTCTGATTCTCTGTAATAATGGTATTGGAATAATGATGCATTTTATTTAGTAAAGTCGTTTCTTACATCAAACACAACAACATTTTCAGTCACCTCCTCCTTGTGTGAAGGACAAGTAGATAAACAGGTTAATGTCAAGCTCTGCATGTTTTTTTCAAAAGTCTCATGGAATGTAGGCTTACATTGATCACCACACATTGGCTGCTACTGTAGGCTGAATGATAGAACAGCTATTTCCATGTTAAATGTTATTGGAGGCCTTTTTTACATTATGATCAAATAGCCTACTCGGTCACTGTTAAAACTGTAACTTAAAGTGGGTACAGCCTCAGTGTTCACAGTAAACTCACGCCGGAAGTTGCACAGATTGCTACACTATAGTAGAACTATGATACAATTACATTTATCATACAAAATGTGAAATGTAGAACTATGACGAATGAATATTGATATATTGAATTCACAGGAGGTTGGTGGCACCTTAATTGGGGAGGACGGGCTTGTGGTAATGGCTGGAGCGGAATAGGTGGAATGGTATCATTAATATGAGCCGTCCTCCCCTCAGCAACCTCCACTGATTGAATTTGACTTGCCCACGTCCAGTTAGCGCCATTTTGTATGATTAAACTGTCAAGTCATTATATATTTTCCGTTCTGCTGAGAGAGCACCTTCCTGATGACTGGCACTCTGTACATTCCTATGGATGAGGCCTGAGCTGGAATGTGAAGATAACTGAAGCTAACTTTAGAAAACCAGTATATGTAGCTTGCATCATAGTCCACCCCTCAGGCTAAGTTCAGGTTTCAGCATGAGGCAGGCATCAACAGCCGAGTTGTAGGCTACAACCTGGGTCGTATTCATTAGTTTACTCAGCAGCCAACAGTTTTAAAATGTTGCATAAACAGTTTACTCCAAACGCTGTACAACGTGACCTAAACGGGTTCTGTTGCCAACGTTTTGCTACGGTGGGCACTAATGAACACACACAACCTGTTTTGAGGAACTGTAAGTTGTTGTTAGT
This sequence comes from Coregonus clupeaformis, assembly GCF_020615455.1. Classification (NCBI taxonomy): domain Eukaryota; kingdom Metazoa; phylum Chordata; class Actinopteri; order Salmoniformes; family Salmonidae; genus Coregonus; species Coregonus clupeaformis. Next base: position 329,207 of record NW_025533604.1, on the reverse strand, counting down.
CTTTCCACAGTATTTATTTGTCTCTCTTTCACACAACATACCTTCCTGAGTGAAAAGAGTTAACAGTAGATAAGAAAGAGAAAATGTTGTTGCTTGTTGTGTTTTTTAAGCCTGTTTTGAGAAGACAAGTCTATAGACCTATGATACAGTACACTCTTAGAAAAAAGAGTTCCAAAAGGGTCCTCTGGCTGTCCCCACAGGAGACGCTTTTGGGTTCCAGGTAAAACCCTTCTGGCTTCCATGTAGAACCCTCTGTGGAAAGGATTCTTCATGGAACCCAAAATGGTTCTACCTAGGACCAAAAAGGGTTCTACAAAGGGTTCTCCTATGGGGACAGCCAAAGAACCCTTTTAGATTCTAGATAGTGTAGGAGTGATCACCCTGGGGCACTCAGATGGAAACAGAACTAATTCACATCTAATTTATATCCAAAAACATTTTAAGGAGAGTAGGCCTATTATAACACTGTCCACAAAACATATCATCAACTATATGAATACACATAACAATATAATCAACTATATGAATACACATAACAATATCATCAACTATATGAATACACATAACAATATCATCAACTATATTAATACACATAACAATATCATCAACTATATTAATACACATAACAATATCTTCAACTATATTAATACACATAACAATATCATCAACTATATTAATACACATAACAATATCATCAACTATATTAATACACATAACAATCGTCGTCTTACCTTTTATATGTCTCTCAATAGAAGTAGAGTCTGGAATGATCATTCGGTGGTGGAAAGTTCCTTTAGTTTGTTCTGCTCATTTCCATATCAGGTTCTACCTGTTCTCTCTCCCACTCCTGTCTCTTTATAGCTCTTACAATGTGCCTTGGCATACATTCTACAAGTGTCTGAAACTCTATTGGAGGGATGTTTAATCATTCTTCCACGAGAAATTCCATAATTTGGTGTTTTGTTGATGGTGGTGGAAAACATTGTTTCAGGCGCCTCTCCAGAATCCTCCCATAAGTGTTCAATTGGGTTGAGAGACCTGGTGACTGAGACGGCCATGGCACATTGTGAAACATCGGCAAGTTGGGCAGTTTTCGTCACTGAAGCTCCTGCCAAACGTACCCCCAAAAATCACAAATCGTTAAGCTCTTCCCGAGGCACTGACTTAATATCCACTAACAGGAATGCTATCAAATTTGTGCACAAAATTTGAGAGAAATAAGCTTTTTGTGCGTATGGAACATTTCTGGCATATTTTATTTCAGCTCATGAAACATGGGACCAACATTTTACATGTTGCGTTTATATTTTTGTTCTGTATAGATAAAAACACAAAGCTTCCAGCAGAGGTCAGTGCTCTTCTGACACCTGTCATATGGTAGTGTGATGTCCGAAGCTTCGACCGTCATCATCACGTAGTATTGTTACTTTGATACAATCATTGATACGTTGTCGTCGAATCAGTAGTGCTTTGGAAAACTCCAACGGCGCATCAGACCTCCGGTTTTAATCGTCCAATCCCTAGTGTCCACTGAATGTTGACTAGCAACAAGAAAGTGGTACCTAAAAGACTCCCACCATGAGTGCCCATTGGAGTGGCTCCAGACGAGGACATCTGAAATAAAAACCCTCCAACTTACAATATGGAGTAAAAAAACAAGTGGAGCAAACCAAACCAAACCAGACCAAACCAGACCAGACCAAACCAGACCAAACCAGACCAGACCAAACCAAACCAGACCAAACCAGACCAAACCAAACCAGACCAGACCAAACCAAACCAAACCAAACCAGACCACCCAGACCAAACCAAACCAAACCAAACCAAACCCTGGGAGATAAAAAGACAGAAAGACTTTGTTCATCAACTTAAAGAAGCAGAGCTACAAAGAGGTGCCAGTCTTCTAACATCTCTAAGGCCAACCAGAACACTGGGCCAGCTGCTCTTAAATATCACATAACAGATGGAACCCTTCTGACTAAAGAGATGACAAGCCAGCACAGGCATAAGCATACTGTCTATTGAGGTGGTGCCAAGAGGTGGGGCCAACGTGCTAACGTCCAACCTCAAAATATAAATGGAAATACCAAAGCCTGTAACAACATGTAGTCGTGACTGATATCTTTCACCTCATCTCCCTGTTACTGTTTGTTAAGGTAGTTATAGACAGTGCAGCAACACAAGGCCACATTCCTCTCAGCCCTTCCACTCTCTCAGGCTAATGTGTATTTATTAAACGTAGACTATTTCTTTCAATCTGTTATTTTCTAAACGTATCTGAGAATGTAGACAGAAGGGCTAAAATGGACATGATTGATCTGAGGGGGATCAGATCCGTACAGAAAGGTTTTTTGCAACAAGTAAGAGATTTATATTATGTAAAGTAGGCTAGGTTATAATATATAATAGTGGTTTGTTAGTGATATGCAGATGGAGGTCTATACCTCAGCTATAGCCTACATATCCTAGATGACCAGCCTAAACCTGTTCAGATCAGTTCACATATGTTATCAGTAGCAGGATTGATCACCTACAAATCGGTTTTAACCAGTATATCTAGCTTGCATCATAGTACACCCCTCAGGCTAAGTTCAGGTTTCAGCATGAGGCAGGCATCAACAGCCGAGTTGTAGGCTACAACCTGGATCGTATTCATTAGTTTACACCACAGCCAACAGTTTTAAAATGTTGCATAAACAGTTACTCCAAACAATGTACAACGTGACCTAAACGGTTTCTGTTGCCAAACGTTTTGCTACGGTGGGCACTAATGAACACACACAACCTGTTTTGAGGAACTGTAAGTTGTTGTTAGTCTTTCCACAGTATTTATTTGTCTCTCTTTCTCACGAAATACCTTCCTGAGTGAAAGAGTTAACAGTAGATTAGGGAAAAGAGAAAATATTGTTGCTTGTTGTGTTTTAAGCCTGTTTTGAGAAGACAAGTCTATAGACCTATGATACAGTACACTCTTAGAAAAAGAGTTCCAAAAGGGTCCTCTGGCTGTCCCCATAGGAGAACGCTTTTTGGGTTCCAGGTAGAACCCTTCTGGCTTCCATGTAGAACCCTCTGTGGAAAGGATTCTTCATGGAACCCAAAAGGGATTCTACCTAGAACTAAAGGGTTCTACAAAGGGTTCTCCTATGGGGACAGCCAAAGAACCCTTTTAGATTCTAGATAGTGTAGGAGCGATCACCCCCTGGGGCACATAGATGGAAACAGAACGAATTGACCCCACGCATCTAATTTATATCCAAAACATTTTAAGGAGAGTAGGCCTATTATAACACTGTCCACAAAACATATCATCAACTATATGAATACACATAACAATATCATCAACTATATTAATACACATAACAATATCATCAACTATATGAATACACATAACAATATAATCAACTATATGAATACACATAACAATATCATCAACTATATTAATACACATAACAATATCATCAACTATATGAATACACATAACAATATAATCAACTATATGAATACACTAACAATATCATCAACTATATTAATACACATAACAATATCATCAACTATATGAATACACATAACAATATAATCAACTATATTAATACACATAACAATATCATCAACTATATTAATACACATATCAATATCATCAACTATATGAATACACATAACAATATCATCAACTATATTAATACACATAACAATATCATCAACTATATTAATACACATAACAATATCATCAACTATATTAATACACATAACAATATCATCAACTATATTAGTACACAAAACAATATCATCAACTATATGAATACACATAACAATATCATCAACTATATTAATACACATAACAATATCATCAACTATATTAATATCATAACAATCGGTCGTCTTACCTTTTCTATGTCTCTCAATAGAAGTAGAGTCTGGAATGATCATTCGTTGGTGAAAAGTTCCTTTAGTTTGTTCTGCTCATTTCCATATCAGGTTCTACCTGTTCTCTCTCCCACTCCCTGTCTCTTTTATAGCTCTTACAATGTGCCTTGGCATACATTCTACAAGTGTCTGAAACTCTATTGGAGGGATGTTTAATCATTATTCCAAAATAAATTCCATAATTTTGTGTTTTGTTGATGGTTGTCTTCAATTGGGTTGAGACCTGGTGACTGAGACGGCCATGGCATATTGTGAAACATCAGCAAGTTCAGCAGTTTTTCGT
>NW_025533604.1:310000-322500 GCF_020615455.1 Coregonus clupeaformis | reverse complement strand
ATAATTATTGATCCATTATCCAATACATAACCTACTGCATATTACACACGGCAGAAAAACATTAAAAACTGAAAAAATATTTAAGATGTCTTCGGTCCATAATTGGTCTAGCCTTGACTCCAAAATTAAACAAATTCTAGTAATGTCCTTTGAGTGATGACTGTATTATTATACATACTGGATGGACTGGTTACCTTATGTTACACTCCACACTTCCTATCCATGAGTCTGGGAGAGAACGTATAGGCCCAGCGATGCTGTTGGTTCATTGATTGTGCAGGGCAGCTTACAGAGTTAGCCTTCCGGTTTTACAGAATTAGATTTTAATATAGTCTAGTAATGGGAAGAAAACAAATATGTTCATACTTAATAGGATGACATATGACCTTTACTACAGAATATCTCACCACCGTGCGTTTTCCATCTCCTCCCCTCTATCCTTCATTCATTTTTCGTAGCGCACAGAGAGAAGGGCTGTCAACAGTTTAGTGAAATATGTTACTATTGATGATCCAAAACAGATTCCACCTGGTTTCCCAAATGAAGCACTGGGTAGCTGCAGGAACAGGGGTTGGAGAGCCCATGGCATACAGAGTTTGGGCGAATATCACCTGTCGGGCAGCGAGAGGCTGCATGCTCCTCAAGCAGTGGTGGGGTTTTGGAGTGAAATAACCAGAGTATACACAGCATATGATTGAAAAACTAAAACGAACAGGCAGGAAAGCAGTTTCCATTCACTAGTCGAGCTGTTCCCTGACCCTGTTCATGCCCATTTGATAATTGAACATTATAAATCGAAACCAATTGTAAAATATTAAGGCCAGGCACCACAGGCAAAACATTGTGATTTTGCTTCCATCTGTTAATGTTCCGATTTGGGGATATTTTGGAACTATAACTTCCATACTTTCATAAAATGTACAATTACATCGGCAATAATGTATATAAATACTTGATTTGAATCATTTTATCCCAACTCCGTCAACTACACCTAGCATAAATGTCGTTTTTGTTAGCATGTTTCATGTAGAACTTCAACCGCTATTTTTCAAACTCTCCATGTTGAATCATATATAATTTAACCGCTATTTTTCAAACTCTCCATGTTGAATCATATATAATTCAACCGCTATTTTCAAACTCTCCATGTTGAATCATACATAATTCAACAGCTATTTTTCAAACTCTCCATGTTGAATCATATATAATTCAACAGCTATTTTTTAAACTCTCCATGTTGAATCATATATAATTCAACCGCTATTTTTCAAACTCTCCATGTTGGATCATATATAATTCAACCGCTATTTTTCAAACTCTCCATGTTGAATCATATATAATTCAACCGCTATTTTCAAACTCTCCATGTTGAATCATATATAATTCAACAGCTTGTTTTCGGAGCAGATCATTACTAGTCCATATATGGCTATATCCTTTGTGACGTGAGGCTGAAAGAGAGGCGTTTTACTGACATCCGATTGGTTACTGACATTTTCATGGCACTTTCCGCAACCTGATTGGTTACTGGCATTTAATGGCACTTTCCGGCAACCTGATTGGTTAAAAGGCCTCACGTGCACTGCAGCACTTCCTTGTTTGAAAATATCTCCTTGCGGAATCCATGTAAAGAAAGACAAAATGAGAAAATCTCGAAGAATATACCTACAGTATGTGGATAAAAAATGAGCGATCTCAGTTAGCCAATGTGGAGAAAAGCAGTGAATGAAAGAAACACGAGCCTGATCGGCCGATCCAGGCAGTGGCAGTACAGGTAGAGGAGGAAAAGGAGGAGGCCGGCAGCAGCGCGTCGAGACGCACATTAGTTGAGATGAAGATGACAGCTAGCAGCGATCAACCAGACAGACAGACAGCCAACAGTGGCTTTTATTCCACATGTCACAAAGAAACCAACTTGTACATGATTTGATTTGCCCTAAGTGTCTAAACACTGGACTGAAAATCACCATAGACCCCCCACCAACCAGGGGATTCTGTAATTCTGTCATGACAGAATGTGCACCCTGAGAAGGGTGATCGTGATGCATTTAGGAGGAGTGTTTCCACTTCCTCCAGGCTGCAGGAGGGCTCCAGGGGAGATGTGGCATTTTATATAAATGTGAGGATGGTTCTTCTAGCACACGAACTTGGACTTGGTTATGCAGCTCTAAAGAAAATAAACAAAGTCCTAGGGATTCCTTCCCTGAGTCTCAGCTCATATCAGAGACATGACAGGAGAGTGACAGGTCAATAAAAGGGAGAGTAGCCCATTATTGTCGGGTGACTTGCTGTGGATAAATAATATTTAGTAGCCAACTGTGATTAGTGAGAAATTAGCTTTACATAAAGTAAATGCATGCTGATATGCTAATATGTACACAGGGTAACATGCTGATATGCTAATATGTACATAGGGTAACATGCTGATATGCTAATATGTACATAGGGTAACATGCTGATATTTAGTCCTGCAGTTATGACTGTAATGTCGACAGACATCATAATAAGTACTTTTTCCCCCCACTTTAGTAGCAGAGATTCAGAGAGGGCAACAGCCAATGGGGGAGTGCTGCAAAGCTAATTAGAATACGCAGATATAGACCCAGACATAGCAGAGTTGCTGAAGGAGGATGAGGATGCCATCATAGACATTCATGACCTTTGATGGCTCTTGGCTACAAGAGAGGATTCATTTCAACTACGGGATAGGTGTGTACATTGGTGCTGGTACCAGCCAGCTCCTAAAAAATGGTGAAGATCCACCCAGTCACAAAAAACATGGAGGCCATACATTCTTTAATTGAGAGGATGCACAGAAAATGGTACCTGTATATCACAGGATGTCAAATGATAACATCCTCAAAAGAATGTAGCACGGAGGAACCCAGAATGCAAATGAACGTCTGAACTCCTAATATGGTCGCGAGCCCCAAAACTGTCTTCTTGGGCAAAAGCCTCATTGCCAGTATGGCAGTAGCCACGTTCAATGAGGGAGCCACTGCTATATCAGATGGGATGGACTAATTGTGTATTGGCAGCACTTTGGTGACACTGGAAGCAATCAGAGAGAGTTAGTGAGCTGATGCTGCTTCAATGGAGTGTGACAAGGGGAGGCGCAGGTCACATGACACAGTCAAGAAAGTAAAGCAGCACCAGCAACAACTCAAAGAGTGCCGTACATATGGGGCAGGCATAGCTGATTACTGTTCTGCACATTTCAACAGCCGTACAAAAGCCTTGGATGTGACACATTGGGCAAAGTGATATGAGAATTTGGCCAAAACTGCATATTTGCCCTACAGACCAGTATTCAAAGCATATGCTCTATTGCTTGAAACAAATGTATTAAACGTGCTGATGTATTTGTAAAAGGTATATTTTATGTTTATTTGTCAGTTTAGAAGTGATATATGAAAAAGAGAAGAATTTAATGTAGCGTAAATGGTCATATTTATGGAAAGTACATTTTAATTGTAGTCTGTGGTGTTTGGCATTACAGTTGTTCTCAATTGCTAAAAACACAATTTCTGAAACCTTGCTCCATTTCCTGAAAACATTAAACACAAAACCTCATCTTCAAGCACTATTTACAAAACCTCTGACTCCTCTCATAAAATTAAACATTACGCCCTCAAAACAGTTTTACCTGTGTTCAAAATCAAACACTGCTCTCAAATCATAAACAAAGTTATCAAAATGATAAACTCTCTCAAGCAGTCAGTAAACAATACACAGAAACATTGAAAACACATTGTTCAAAACATACAGTTCTCAGGAGAAGTACATTTTTAATCTCAAAACAAATTTCATATTTTTCCGCATCATTGTCTTTTGATGAACGAAAACATGTTCTATCATAGTAGCTCAAAATGGATCAGAAATTATTACTCTGCTTTGCTCTTTGCAATTTTTTCGTTTTTTGTTCTTCCTCCTCCTTGTACCCCTATTTTTAACAGAACTGTCCCTGCATTTCACGAAACTAGTCCTTTGTCTCTGTGATACTGTATTCTTGTTCTTTGTTGATATGAACCTGCAACCAGTCCAAATCTATTGAGCAGTCAGTACTGTTAACAAATGAACGCCCAATGTTCAGGGCCATACTTTGTCCATTGTACAGTATACAGCCTACAATGCACTGTGCTACAGTGTACAATACTGAAAGGAACTCAAATCAAAGGAGTAAACATGTGATCAATGTGCTTCTTCTTGTCTTTGGGCTGGGTCAGGCCAGAGCACTTCAATCCACATCACAGGCAATATTGTCCCTCCTGAGGCAACGGGGAAGAAGCCTCTTGTGTGCCGTATCCAGCCCTGACATGGTTCCTCACCTGTATCACCACAGGCTAAATCCATGGCTTGCAGCAGATTTACTCTGGTGTGGGTTGTCTATCATACACTTTCCATCTCCAAGAGAGAGGAAAACTCCTCAATCGGATTCAGGAAAGGCGAGTATGGAGGAGGTACAAGTTCATAAACTGCCCGTTGATGTTAAACCATTCCCTTACCTGAGCAGCTCGGTGGAAACTGACATTGTCCCACACTATCACATAGGTGGAAAGGGATTCTCATTTAGCTCTTGACCCTGCTGCTCTTGAACCTGCTGCTCAAATAAAATATATCTTAGATTGGCAATAGATCTTGAAGGTGCGGTGTTATTGGCCCTAACATGGTGATGTAGAACACCATGGTTGCGATAACAACACAGATTGTGACATCGCCCACCCCCTCGTTGACCAGGGGACTTCAACAACGGCCCGCTGTCCAATCATGTTCGGGCCTCTCCTTCTCCTCTATTGTTAGATTGAAGCCTGCTTCATCGACAAAGATGAACTCATGGGGTCTGTCCAAGATTCCAAGTCAAATATTGTCTGTGTAGAAATACAATATACAGTATGTAGGATTTTGTAAGTGGTCCAGAGACAGTGCTATACTGTAGAGTAAATTGACCTACTGTATGCACTTCTGATTCACATACATTGGATGTACTGAAGAGTAATGTCATTCACATAGTATGTGTTAGTACTGTAGACAATCTGGATTACAGTAAATGTTTCTGAATGTACACTTACTTGCACATACTGAGCTCGCAGTTCTTTCACCCTTGGTGAGTTGCGCTCAAAAGGTACTCTGTGTACTTGTTTCATTCACATCCTGTTACGATGGAGGACACGGTCCATTGTCCAAATGCTCACCTGTCGATTTCCTGGAAGTGTTTGTCTTGTATCACTCGTTCCTGGATTTCTCTGAGGTCGTATTGCATTATCTTAAGGACCTACAACTATAACGGCCTCTTGCTCCAGTGAATATAGCTGTCCTTCCACCTGCATGTGGCAGCCTTGCAATTCTACAAAAAGTAGTTGTGCAGTTACAAAACATATTCATGCAGTACAATACATACAGTGATTAACTTTACAAATGTCTATTGAAACAGCTGCATATAGTGTAGTGCAGAAAATTTGCAATTACAAAAATACAGTAGTACACTGTACCTGTTATTCTCTTCTCTGAATGTCCTTACTATGGTGGACACAAGAACATCGGCTCAAATTGGGTTGCACTCTAAGTCCTGCTTCCCTCATTGTCAGTCCATGGACAAGAACATGGTCTATGACTGTTGCTCAAATTTCATCAGATATTTCCACTCTTTGTCCTCCTCTTCCTCTTTCTTGCCCTCCTCCTCCTCCTCTTCCTCCTCGTCGCCCACCCTACGCATTCCTTTCGTCCTCGTCCTCTCACATTGTTTCTTCTATCCATTCTCAGACTTTCTCCTTCCCACCTTCAACAACCTGTTTGCTCTCTGAACTGCCTTATATTGGTTGTGTCGCATCATTTGAAACAGGTTAAATCCATTTTAGTTGGTTGTGTTCAATCAATGACATGTGTTCTCTATTTGTATTTGTTGTTGCCACTTGTGTTTACCAGTATGGAAGACATGTGCATTAGAGTGCAGAATGTTGTTTACTGGAGTCTAGTTGATAGGTAATCGACTAGTTGGACTGTTCCCCAGACTCCACGGCGTGAGGGATTTGTACAAGGCTTAACAAGGCTATTGAACTGAACATTGGTGTCTGTCTTTATTCCTTAATCCAACATATCATACAAGAAACATGGTATCAGAAGTGGCTCGGAAAACACACGTTTGTTATTTTTGTAGCTAAGTACAGTATAGGCTGTTACGTTCCATATGCTAACACAAGCCGTTTCCTACTCACCAACACTGATCAACTCGTGTTAGCTGGCTAGCTAGCATCAACCTACCTCCATGACTGAAGACAGAAGTCTCCTATTCCATTGCTATGGCAGCGAACATTCCGCCACCAAATCACATGGTTCTCTCAGGGGACTGGAATACTAATGGGACAACTCAGGGATGAATTCGAGGACTATGCGCTGGCGACCGGTCTACATGAGAAACCAGCGAGGGTAAAGCGGCAACTCTGAGGAGTTTAATGGGCAGCGAATGCAGGCATATCTACCGGCACAATCTCACCCTCACGGCACGACAACAGTGTGATGCAAAGGCTATATTGGATGCATTAGGGGAATTACTTAGGCAAACCACGCAGAAACGTAATTTACGGTTCGTTTTGAAGCTGCAAACAGGAAGAGGGTGAGTCAGTACACAACTTTGTAACCCGTTTGAGAGAGAAATCCGCCACTTGTGAATACGGGGATTGAAAGATGAACTGATTCGTGACAAAATAGTACTGGGAATTGCAAATGAGAATACGCTGCCACAAGCGTCTACTGAGAGAGAGGCTTAACATTAGTAACTGCCATCGAAATGTGCCGCACTGCTGAAGTCACTGACATGAGAATGAGAGCAATGGAAACGGAAACCCCACGCTCCGACGTTGATACTGTTCACGCTGTTGCTAGGCAGACATTCAGACAAAACCAATCGAGGCAAGTAATTCACCACACGAACGGTGAACACAGAGAGCCCGTAGCTATGTAAATACTGTGGGAATACACACACACGTGGCAAAGAGCACTGCCCTGGCCTATGGAAACCATGCAGAGCTTGTGGAACTAATAATCACTTTGCAAAAGTGTGTCTCAAAAAAGCAAAAGAAGGGTGAGTGAGGGCAAGATTCACTGTGTTGATGATGTTACTCAATGTTCAGAGCTGAACAGTGAAAGTGACATTTACATGCATGAATCCATTGGGGCTGTACACTCAAGAGGAAGAAATGGTTTGTGACACTACGATTACACAACAAGCAACAACAATGTCAACTGGATTCGGGCGCTACATGCAACGTAATGAGCTACAAAGACAAAATCAATCTGGCACCTGACACACATCTATTTCCCAGCGATACTAGACTAAAGCTGTACTCAGGAGAACTAATGAGCTCTATGGGCACCTTTGAGACCGAATGTGTTATTCGGGGACGCAAACACAAGCTGGAGTTCGAGATTGTGAAAACCAGTCAAAATCCTCTCCTCTCAGGCTCTACATGCTCGAACGCCTGGGACTGATGCAGTTCACTGTACCAAATGACCTGCACATTGTGGATCATGTCCAGCATGGACCCCTGTCCAAAGAACAACTACTCAGCAGATATGACGATGTATTCAACATGCCCAGTTGAATCAGTGCCTGGGGAGGTACACTTTGAAGTGGATGAGACATTACTCCAGTCCAGTGTGCTCCTCGCAATGTGCCCATTGCAATGAAAGTGGCTGTGAAGGCCCAGCTGGACAAGTACCGAGGCCGATGGCCACATGACATCTGTGACTGAACCAACTGACTGGATCAGCAATATGGTCATAGTGAAAAAACCAGAGAAGCTGAGGGTCTGCATCGACCCAAAGCATCTGAACCAAGCACTGAAACGATCCCACTACATCATGCCGACACTAGAGGATGTCCTCTATAAGCTTCCCCAGGCCAGGATTTTCACCTTGGTGGATGCCGAGATGCATTCCTTCAATGCAAGCTGGACGAAGAAAGCAGCTTCACTGACTACCTTCTGGACCCCCTGGGGTCGGAACGCTGGCTCAAGCTCCCGTTTGGTGTCTCAGTGGCGCCTGAGGTATCCAACGCAAGCAGCACGAGTTACTGGCTGGGCTCAAGGGCATTGAACCCATCGCCCGATGATATCCTGATTAGGCTGTGGTGAAACAGACGAAGAAGCAGAACGCGACCACGATGTGAAGCTCCTGGCACTGATGGGCGCTGCCGATCAGTTAAGCTTCGTCTTGGCCTGAAGAAGCTGCAGTTCAAGGTGAAAGACGTCCCACTTCCATGGCCACATTCTCTCGGCAAAAGGCCTGAAGCCGGACCCAGACAAGGTCAAGCGATCTCGACATGCCAAACCCGTCTGATGCAAAAGGAGTACAGCGTCTCATCGGCTTTGCAAACCTATCTTGCAAAGTTCATGCCACACCTATCAGCAGTCTGTGAGCCTCTGCGCCGGTTGCTGGACAAAGACACACCATGGCACTGGCTACCCAAGCACGAGGCCGCAGTGCAGGAGATGAAATCTCTGGCTTCATCCATGCCAGTGTTGCGCTACTACGACGTCACGAAGCCTGTCACAATCCAGAGCGACTCTAGCCAAAGGGGACTTGGATGCTGCCTTATGCAGGAAGGCCAGCCCGTTCGTTTGCCTCGAGAGCGCTCACCCCCACCGAACAAAACTATGCACAAATTGAGAAAGAGTGCCTCAGCATCGTCTTCTCCTGCCAGCGATTCCATCACTACTTATATGGTCGAGAGCTGGTCACCGCTGAAACTGACCACAAACCACTCATTGCCATATTCAGTAAACCTCTCCTCAACGCGCCCAAGAGGCTTCAAAGTATGCTCTGACTTTGCAAAACTACAGCCTGAAGGTCATTTTACAAGCCAGGACCTGAGATGTACATCAGCGACACACTGAGCAGGGCAACAGCACAATGTACAGGTAGAGGCACTGCCTATCAGCGGCAGGCCATCTGCTGCTGCAGCAGGAACAACAAGATGTTCAACAGATCAATCAGGCAGACTACTTAAACGTGACAGATCACCGCCTAGCCCAGATCAGGCAACATACTGACAAGGACGAACACCTACAGTCACTGAAGTCCATGGCTCTAGCAGGTTGGCCATATCTGAAAGAGGAGACACCTTTCACAGTGAGAGAATACTGGACCTTTCGAGATGAGAGTCAGTGTGCAAAATGGCGTCTTGTTCAGAGGTCAGAAGGTCATTATTCCCAAATCACTACGTCCAGAGATGCTTACTCGCATACACTCCAGTCACGTCGGAGGTGACGCATGCTACCGTCAGACTCGTGAAACATTATACTGGCCAAACATGCAAGCAGAAATTAAAGACTTTGTCACAACTGTACCACATGCAACGATACGCTCATGAACAGCAAAGGAAACCATGATGTCACACGAACTGCCCACAAGGGCCTGGCAAATCATCAGCATGGACTTATTCAGCCACAGACAAAAGGACTATCTTCTCCTCGTTGATCATTACTCTGACTTTTGGGAAATTGAACTGCTCCCTGACTTGTCCGCAGAGACGGTCATAAACGCTGCAGGCGCAGTTTGCAAGGCAAGGTCAGCCTGACAAGGTAATCACGGACAATGGCCCACAATTCACTGCACAGTTCAAGCGTTTCGCCTCAGAATGGGAGTTTGACCACGTGACCTCCTCTCCAAGACACCCAAAAGCAAATGGCAAAGGCAGAATCAGCTGTCAAGATTGCAAAAAACCTGTTAAGCAGGGCCTTGCGACAGCAACGACCCATGGAAAGCGATCTTACAGTGGAGGAACACACCACCACGAAAACATGGACAGCAGCCCAGCACAACGCTTTCTGTCCAGACGTCCTGAAGACTACTATCCCCGTAGCTAACAAGCTACTTGAGCCCTGCGTCATGGTTGGCGTCACGCGGACAAACTCGTCTGAAAGCAGCTCGCTAAGTGCTTCTACGACCGGACCTGCTCGAGACCTACCAGAGCTGGAGGTGGGTGAAACTATAAGGATGAAACCACTGCCGGGAGACCACACAGGACTTTGGAGGCTGGGCACATGCCTACAGAGAGTTGCACCACGTTCTTACCTGGTGGATGTTGGTGGCTCCCTCTATCGTCGCAATCGGGTGGATCTGCCACGTAGCAGAGCAGACAAACCAGAACATGCCATACACTCACTTAGGGATGAGCTGGATCACAGTCCAGGCCTAGGGGTAAGGGGTGCAGAATTGAGACATGAGCCAACTGAAGGTGAAGCTTCTACCCCACCAAACTCTCCAGCTCGTGGCCCTAATCCTACCCTGTCAGAGCCAATACTTACTCACCGGGTGGAGTCGGCTGTGCAAGCCACCGGACAGGCTTACTCTGTAAGCAAGAGACTTAACTTGTTGTCTGTTAATTTAAAAAGGAAGATGACAGCTGAAGTAAAAGAAAATGTCATGCTTTTCAATTGTTATGACTTGACTGTTAAGAACGCAATGTTATGCCGTTATGTTTGCACTTTCTATTGAAAAGGATGATGTTCGGAGTCTAGTTGATAGGTAATCGACTAGTTGGACTGTTCCCCAGACTCCACGCGTGGGGATTTGTACAAAGGCTTAACAAGGCTATTGAACTGAACATTGGTGTCTGTCTTTATTCCTTAATCCAACATATCATACAGAAACAAATGTGTTTTGAGAATGAGAATGTGTTTGAGTTTTGCTGAAAAGTCTAAGTGAGATCTGCATATTGTGTTTTACCATGTGAAATGGTTTAAGGTATTGACAACAGACTGCATAATTAGCTAAATGAGTCCAGGCAACTGAGAACTTTGTTCAGCCAATGGGTTTTAGTGTTTTAGCAATTGAGAAAAACTGTAATGCCACAGGGGGGCAACAGTGTCCAACTGATCAGGAAACCCAGTTGGCAGGACGTTAATGCCACAGGGGGACAACAGTGTCCAACTGATCAGGGAAACCCAGTTGGCAGGGACGTTAATGCCACAGGGGACAACAGTGTCCAACTGATCAGGGAAACCCAGTTGGCAGGACGTTAATGCCACAGGGGGACAACAGTGTCCAACTGATCAGGGAAACCATTGGCAGGACATTAATGCCCTGGCATTTGCTGCCCAGTAATAATGCTTAAAGATGGGGAGGCCTAAGACGCCACTTTTCTTGGGCTTTTGCAAGTGGGCTTTACCGAATACGATGGTTTTTGTAACCCCAGACAAATGACAAGATTGTCGAGTCCAAAGTCTTAAATAATGATGAGGTAAGACAAATAGGAAGATTCTGGCAAAGATAAAGTGTAACAAAGTGAAAATGTAAAGTTTCCATCAACCTCGGTGCAATGTAGACGTCAAAGAACGGTGCAGTTCCTGGTGGAGTAGTGGGTGAAACCATTCACTTCAGGAAAAGGGGTGATGTAAATAAAGTTTCCTTTAATTTTGTGTTTCTGAATTCATAAAAATATTTGCTGCCATTGTAGTAAGGTTGGTAATGCGAGAGGTCTTCGGACTTAGCATTTTTTGTACTATTTTCTTTTGAAAGAACAACTAGTGGGTTTGGAGTGCCTCTCCCCTATTTGGGAAGTTGGTCTGCCCGCTCCTCAGTCTGAGAGAGATATTCTGAGAGCAGGTTCGTGTTCCTCTGTATATAAAAACGGTTTAAAGCTGTATAACATAAGTGTTTTGGAAAACTGGTTCATATATCCTAAAGTCAATAGCAAATGTGGCTATGTATATATTTATTTTGCCGTTAATGTATTGAAGACCTATTTCATGCAGGTGAACCAAGTTTTTGCTGGCTTAGCTAGCCATGTTAATGATGAGCTAACTAGCACTGTTGGTCACTGCACTACAACGTCACGCTAGCTATTGCCAGCAAGGTGACTTATTGAAACTAAGTGAATGTTTATTTTCTTACTACCTTAAAAGGTTTATATAAAAGGGGTTGTACTTGTGCTCTGTATTTATGGATTAATATTACTTCACATTGAGGGTATGTATCACTACTGTTGCTCCTATCTAAAATATATCTTGTGTCCTACCTAACCAGTGAACGTGAGGCTGTGACCGTCCTGTCAATGCCTGTCATCACTGTTTGATATCTTTACTGCAGTATGCTTTTCTATATTTTTGTAATTTTCTAAACACAACGCATGTATACTATACGATCACTTTGTATTCAGTCTGAGAGAGATATTCTGAGAGCAGTGACCGTGTGGATGTGACCGTCCTGTCAATGCCTGTCATCACTGTTTGATATCTTTTACTGCAGATAAAACCCGAGTCAACCTGAAGTGTGGGTGTCCGTGTGCCTTTCTTCTGGGGGGATATGTGAAGTTGGTTACAAAGGGAACCTGGGAAGAGAAAACCATTTTTATGGCATTAATGCGCTCCCATCATAGAAAGAGGCATTATTCCCCAGCTCTCTATGCTTTTGTTTTAGCTTTGCAACCAGATCACTGTAGTTAAGCTTGAAGATAAACGTTGGGTTTCTAGGTATGTTTAGTCCCAGGTGAGTTAAGTGAT